>NC_141900.1:32579644-32722743 GCF_057802395.1 Ceratotherium simum simum
TATCTGTTGGCCCATTTGCACATCTTCTTCGGAAAAATGTCATATTCAGGTCCTCTGCCCATTTTTTAATTGGAGATATTTGTCTTTTTGATATTGAGTTATATAGTGTTCTTTTATATTTTGGATATTAACCCCTTATTGGATATATCATTTGCAACATATATTCTCCAATTCAGTAGGTTAGCCTTTTTCTTTTGTGCTGATGGTTTCGTGTGCTGTGCAAAACCTTTCTTTAGTTCTCATGTAATCCCATTTGTTTATTTTTGCTTGTGTTGCCCTTGCCTGAGGAGACATATCCAAAAGAATTTAAGACCAATGTCAAAAGTTTACTACCTATATTATTTTCCTTTAGGAATTTTATGGTTTCCCAGCTCTTAAGTCCTTATCCATTTTGTGGAGTTAATTTTTGTGTATGATGTAAGATAATGGACTACTTTCCTTCTTTTGCATGTGGCTGTCGCCAGTTGTCCCAACACCATTTGTCGAAGAGACTTTCCTTTCTCCATTGTGTTCTTGGCTCCTTTGTCGAAAATTAGCTGTCCACAGATGCGTGGGTTTATTTCTGGCCACTCTATTCTGTTCCATGGATCTGTGTGTCTGTTTCGTGCCAGTACCATGCTGTTTTGATTACTATAGCTTTGTAGTATAGTTTGAAATCAGGAGTGTGATACCTTTCTTCTCCTTTCTCAGGACTGCTTTGGGTATTTAGGGTCTTTCGTGGTTCCGTACAAATTTTAGGATTATTTGTTCTAGTTCTGTGAAAAATGCCATTGGTATTTTAACAGGGGTTGCATTGAATCTGTGGATTGTTTTGGGTAGTGTGGACATTTTAACAATATTAATTCTTCCAATCCATGAGCATGTAGTATATCTTTCCATTTATTTGTGTCATCTTCAATTTCTTTCATTAGTGTCTTATAGTTTTCAGTGTGCAGGTCTTTCCCCTCCTATGTTACACTTATTTCTAGATATTTTATTCTTTTTGATGTAATTGCAAATGGGATTGTTGAACATGGATGGATCTACAGGGTATTATGCTAAGCAAAATAAGCCACACAGGGAAAGAACACCATATGACTTCCCTTATATGTGAAATCTAAAAAAAAACAAATGAACAAACAAAACAGAAACAGACTCACAGATATAAAGAACAGATTAGAGGTTGCCAGAGGGGAGGGGGCAGGGCAGTAGGGGGAAGGGTAGAATAGGTAAAGGGGATTAAGAGGTACAAACTATCAATTATTTAAATTAGTCCCGGGTATGTAATGTACAGCATAGGGAATATAGTCAACAATATTGTAATAACTTTGTATGATGACAGATGGTAATTAGTCTTAGGGTGATCATTTGGTAACATAAATAGATGTGGAATTACTGTGTTGCACACCTGAAACTAATACAATATTGTATGTAAACTATATGTCAATTAGGAAAAAAAACCTCTTTATGACCCAACCCCTAACGACTTCTGTGACCTCATCTTGTACTACTTTCTTCCATGCCCACCCTGCTCTGGCCTCACAGGCCTTCTCTCAGTTCCTAGAACACTCCAAGCTGGTTCCCCCCTGATCTTCCCATGACCAGCTCCTTTACATTATTCACATCTCAGAATTATTACCTCCTCAGACAGACCTTTTCTGACACTTGAATTAATTACGTGACACTTCTCAGCACTTAATGTTTCTCTCCTATTTCTTTGTTTATTGATTAATGGTCTCTCTCTGCCCTACTAACACATAAGTTCTATGGGGACCAGGACCGTATCTGTTGGTTTGCCCTTAAAGGGACAGAGCAGGCCCAGGATTCCAGAGCAGGACTGTGTGATGTCAGAGCCTGCTCATAACCTCTACCCTGCCCATGATCTGTGCTCCACAGATTTCTGTCACATTATTATTGACTAATGAACATTTTTATAAAATAGATTCTTTCTCCTTTTCAGAAATAAAAGCTGTAATCAAACTTCAGTTTATTTGAGGGTAGGAAGAGAAGTGTGAGATTTTTCTTTCTAGAAACAAAAATATTTTTCCTGTCTTCACAATTATTGAGTGTATGATAGTTTCTGAGGGAAACTCAGTGCTATTTCCTCTTCTTGAATTAGAAGTTCTCTCTCCTCAGTGGTTACTGAGTCTCTATTGAAAACTCTTGGAATAAATGAAGCTGTGTGGATGCAAAGTACTAATTAAGACTTTTCCTAATTGCTTCATTGTGTGGCAAAATGAAGACAATTGTGAAGTGATTATATTGTTTTACTCAGCAAGCAAGGTCTGTGACTCAAACTCTCTTTTATTGGGCTGTTCACACTCTAAAAAATGACATTTACTAACCCATCACAAACAAAACACGTCTGACTTAGGAAATTGTGCACAGAAAATATCTCTTAAAACCATTCCATTGAAATTTACAGTAAAATCTGTTTTCCAGTAAACGCTATTATAGTTTGTTGAATTTTCTTACTAATGCAAAAAACCTCTTCTATTTGTTTGTTTGAAACCTTATAATTGAAAATATTTCTAACATGGGTCTTAACAAGGATTGTCTTTGGGGGGGTTTGACTAGAGGTGAAGTTTTTTCCTCTTTTTGCTTTCTGTACTTCTAGGATTTTCTAAAATGAGTATACATTATATTTATAATGTGTAAAGAATTTTATAAAATATTTTAACATAAGTTAAATCTAGACATCTTCCTATATTTGTAAGTAACCTGTTGTAAAATAAGTCAACTTTCTTGGCCTACTGGGTCAGACTATATTTTTAACTTTGTTGTTTAAATAAGTTTTTGTTTTTAAGAATATGGTATTATTTTCTTCTAATACCTCTTTGCCTTAGTCTTTAAAACTGACAATGTCATATCAAATATTTCCTATTATCTTTGAGTTAGGTAATTTGTATAGGATTCAGTGAGGCATAAGTGAGATTTTGTGTTTATGATTTTTAAGCTATAATTCACTCAATGTAATTGAATGTGTCTTTATTAGAATCAATTCTGATCAGCATAAAAGCCAGAGAAAGGAAGAACATCTTAAACAGTAAGAATAATTTCTCTTACTGACTGATTTCTAATTCAGACTTATAATTCTGGAAATTAATTTCTCTTAGAATTATAGAGTTAAAGGACTTGAGAGACCCTCTCGTCCATCCCCATCATTAAAAATTTTTATTAGTTTTTATTGAGGTAACACTGGTTTATAACATTATATAAATTTCAGGTGTACATCATTATATTCCGACTTCTGTATAGATTACGTCGTGTTCACCACCAAAAGTCTAGTGGCCATCGGTCACTGTACAAATGTGCTTCTTTACCCCTTTCACCCTCCCCCCACCTCGTTCCTCTCTCGTAACCATAAATCTATTCCCTGTATCTATGTCTTTGTTGTTGTTGTTTTTTTATCTTCCACATATGAGTGAAATTATATGGTATTTGGCTTTCTCCTTCTGACTTATTTCGCTTAGCATAACACCCTCAAGGTCCATCCATGTTGTCACAAGTGGCAGAGAACAAGACAGAGAGGTGTTTCAAGGTCCCATGGCTAATGTAGGCTGAAATCTCATTTGTGCACTGGGGTTTTTCATATTTTCCACAGACCTTTACCCAGACGCCAAAAGGTGGTAAAGGATGTATCTGTCCTAATCAAATAGTCTTGGTGGAAGCTGCATTCAATTAAAACACAATTAAATGATAGAAACTTTCTAGAAAAATTGATAATATGTGCCGTGTTCCTTAAAAATTAGTTTATTCCCTTTGACCTAGTAATTTCACTTTTAAGAACTTCTCCTAAGAAGATAATTCAATTTGGACAAATGTTTATGTACAAG
The DNA here is from genome assembly GCF_057802395.1 of Ceratotherium simum simum. Lineage (NCBI taxonomy): Eukaryota > Metazoa > Chordata > Mammalia > Perissodactyla > Rhinocerotidae > Ceratotherium > Ceratotherium simum. The sequence continues at coordinate 32,583,460 of NC_141900.1, forward strand.
GATGTTTATCACAGCATTATTTTTAGTAAGAAAATAACTGAAAACCTTGTTCAGCAGTAAAGGAATGCTTATCTAGCTGAGATAGTAAGTGGCCCATTAAACATCCCATTAGTAATGTATATTTAATGACCTTGGAAAATGTTCTTGATATTTGTTACGGTAAAAATGATATAAAGCCAAATACACAATTTGATCCCAATTTTGTTAAATATGTATATGCTTAGGTAAAAACAACATGTAAGCTAATATGTAAAATAAACCAATATGTAATTTTTATTATCTTTATCTTACCACTATTTTCCAAATATTTTTCAGTTGTCATGACTGACAATTAAGAGAGAAAAATATAAACATCACATTTAAAATATATATACAAAATAACTATAAACTTAAGATGTGGCCATCATAGAAGAAAGAGCACTGCAATAGAAGTAAAATACTGAGTTCTCAGGTTCGTTTTGCCACTGTCAAGCTATGTATCTTTACGTAAATGCTTTTGTCTGTTTAAGCCTTAGCTTCTGTTTCTGTAAAGAGGAGCTGAAAGTAGCCAGTCTTCCTTCCAGATCTAAAACTAGATTTGATAAATTACTTAGAATCCTTTTCCATTGTAAAGAAGCTCATAGGTCATAGTAAATAAATGTGTAATATAAAATTAATTTTATGAATCTCTCTTATGGAATTCAAACTAATTGCCACTGTTTGCCTTTGGGCCTCTTAGTGACTGGGTGTCCTCTGTTACAGATCGCTACTGAAGCAATAGAAAACTTCCGAACTGTTGTTTCTTTGACTCGGGAGCAGAAGTTTGAAGATATGTATGCACAGAGTTTGCAAGTCCCATATAGGTAATAACCACTGAAGAGTGGGAGGGGAGAGTGGGGAGTTTTTCAATCATCAGATTTCTTTTCAGGGTGATTACTTTGGCTGAAAGGTAGGGAACAAGTGGAGAAACTACTGGAAGGGAACCAGTTGGGAAGCACTTGTAATTATCCAGAGAGAAATCACAAGACGCTGACCTAAGGCAGGGGCATCTCTGAGGTAGAAGCTGTAAGAGCAGGTAACTGATGGGAAGGGGAGAGAGAGGATGTTGAGAATGACGCTCCGATGCCACGTTTGGATAAGGACCCTATTATTTGCTCTCGTTGGAAATGAGTTCTTTATGGAACATGAAATTTGAGGTATCTCTTGGACCCGAGGACGTGGTGCTTCTTGAGTTTGCCTTCCCTTCCTCTCTTTACTCTTCTCCAGTGGACCTTCTGTTCTTCCTTTGATGAACTCATCCAGTGAGGGCTGTGAAAAGTGATGTGAACATAAGCAAGCCTAACCTCTGAGTCTAGTTTCTTCTGTGGTGAAAGGAGAAAGCTGGACTTTATTGATGAATTTTCAAAGTTTTTTTTTTAATGATAGTAGACCCTTTTTTTCTGAAAAAAATTTTATTTGAAATCCCAATATATGAAACAGATAAAAGCAGAGTTGATCTGGTTGAAACAGGAGTTGATGGCCCAGAGGGCTGCCCACTCACCAGCCTGACTCCACATTGCCCAGTTCCACGTGGCTCAGAAAATCCACGAATGTTAACTCCTTTGTGAAGCCTTCTCTAACTCCCCCAGAGAGTAAAGTGCTACCTCCTTTCTTCCCATAACATTTTATTCACAAGCTACTTCCACTGCATAAATTATAATCCAACTCGATCCCTGGGTTCCCCAGGGCAAGAACGTGCCTGATTCCTCTGTGTCGCCCAGCGTGGTCCCTGCAGCTGGTAGGTATTGGGCAAATGTTTGCTGAATGAATGTTTACTATAGAGCACATACATGTTATATGTCCAAGACGGGGGAAAAGGGAAGGAACTTCTATTTATTAATCCCTAACAGGCTCTTCATGTTTTCCTTGGCTCATTTTAACTTTACCTCAACACTCTGAGGTGTGTCTGGTTAATCCTCCATTAGGCAGTTTCCTAAATTTTCACAAGTAGTCAAGTAAGGACCAAACTCAATGTTTTTGAAACTAAACCCATTTTTGTTTCCCTTGGCTCCATGCCCCACTGCTAATGTATCAAATGCTGTGTTTTAGGCACTGAGAAATGAAAGTGAAGTAAGTTTCAAAATGTCTTCTTTTCAGAAACTCCTCGAGGAAAGCACACATCTTTGGAATCACATTTGCCCTCACCCAGGCAATGATGTATTTTTCCTATGCTGGCAGTTTCCGGTTTGGTGCCTACCTGGTGGCACATCAGTTGATGAGCTTTCAGAATGTACTTTTGTAAGTATCGAGTTAATATTTACGATTAAACTCTGGAAATAAAACCAAGGTGAACATTCTTCATGTCTGGATAGAAAACCTTACTGTGAAGCTTCATGAAGACATCTGATGATTCAGAAGGTGGCATTTTGCCTCTGAGTCTCCATGTGTTATCACTGAAGCACCCCATTTCATTTGGGGGATCAGTGACTTCCCCACACCCCAGTACTGACTCACACATTTGACCTTTCGGAATCTCTGGCTAGGTGGGGTAGTGATTCAATAAGGGGTTTCCAGAAGGCCTTAGTATTTGGGAAGAAGCCAAAACCTGAGCCAAGTGCCTGACTGGCTCCTTTTAAAGGAGCCTCTGAACAGGCAGGTAAAGAACAGGTGTGGAGCACTGAGTTCTGCAAGGCCTGGGAGATTCTAGGATAAATTTGCTTTCCTTGATAAAAAAGCGCAGCTAGAAGGTGAGAGCTGGAGAAATTCAGAAATGACAAAGGAAAAGCTAGATTGGGATTTCTGCTACATCTCTGTGAATGCAGAAAATTGTACCTCAGTCATGGGGAAAACAGGCCTGGACTTACTTATACTCTAAAGCGCTCAAATATGCAGTCTGGTCGTGAAAAGTGTGTGTAATCTTTCTGAGCATCTAGATTTGGTGATGGGTGAGATTCTGCCCTTTGATAGCAACCACAATTAGTGGTAATACAGTTTTACATTTAAAACAGAATCATCTAAGCCTGGCAATATAATGTGTTAGTATAATATTTCCATCCTACTTAGGCACTGACTTGTACATGCATTATAGTTTGCTCAGGATGACCCCAACAGAAGATTTAAAATTTCCACTTAATATCTCTGTCTGAAAAATGATATGCAGCTGCTACTTATGACTATGACCAAAAGATCAAAACCAGGATCATTGGCATAGGGGCTTTCATTAGATAATTATTTGATATATTGCTTTACTCCAGGGTAAGGCATTGAACTGATGAAAGTTGCTGACACTTGGGCGTTTTGATTCGGAAAATCAATCTTCCAAGTAAAGGAAAGGGGAGGCCTGTCTGAAGAGCAGTCCATTTTGAAAAGATCCCACAGGTCTAAATAATAACAAGCCCAAGATTAACCATGTGTGTGATTTATTTAGAGCTATTTAAAAAAAAGAAAAGACGCTGTGTGCTACATTAACACAGGCCTAGAGTCGAGGGGAGAGGACACGATGGACTCAGGATTAGTATGGGAGGGTCCCCAAGTGCTATGTGAGTTCCAGTCCCACTGTTTAAAAAGGCACGTGGATAATTGCGTCCAGAGGAGGGCAGCTGGAATGTTGAGAGTGAAAGGAGTTATCAAAGAGGCCAAGGGCCTTGTTAACAATATTCCAGTACTTGAAGGGCCGTATCATGCAAAAGGAGGTACATTTTTCTTCAATTTGAAAAAGAACTTTTTAACAATAGACTTACTTGATCACACTTGCTACTTCCTAAAACAAAGGATGGAAGCCAACTTAGGAGAAGTGTCTGGGCACAAACATTGAGAATTGGACTTGACATCTTGTGACATCTTCCCAACTTGAAGCTGCTCTGATTCCCACGTCATAGATTAAGAATACTGACGCATCTTGAGAGCAGCATGAAATCTAGCTCTGTAAGGAACTCTGTCTTGGCTGTCTAGCTCAGAGGTTTTCTAAGAATGTGATGTAATGAGCATCACTGCCTATATCCAGTATTGATTGCCACAGTAATACTGCATAACAACCAACCACTAAACCCAGTGAAATACAATAATAAACATTTATTTTTGCCCACAAGTCTATGGGTCAGCTGGGCAGTTCTGCGTTGGACATAGTGGATCTCAGCTAAGTTCACTCATGTGTGCAGTGAGCTACGAGCTAGTTGGCTTGGCCCACACAGCTATCCTCCATCTGTGCCTTGTTCCCTAGCAGGCTAGGCATGTAGTAGTGGCAGAGAGAGACAGAAAAACATACCAGGCCTCTTGAGTCATTGGCTTGGAACTAGCAACAGTCACTTCCACCACATCCTGTTGGCTGAAGCAAATCACAAGGCCAACCCAGATTCCAAGGGTAGGAAAACAAATTCCACTTCTTAAATGGAGGAGCTGCAAAGTCACTTTACAAGAAGGTGAGGATACAGAGAGAGATGGAAAATGTGCCATTTTACAGTCAATCTATTACACTGGCATGAACTTAATAAGGAAAAGTATTTTATTTCTAAACTTCTGTTTTGTAATTGTTGAGACAATGCTCTCTGGTTGTAGAAGTATCAACTTTCTAGTTTTGCAGTCATAACTCGTTGCACACGTTTTGTCTTTGTTTTCTGCAGGGTATTCTCAGCTGTTGTCTTTGGTGCCATGGCAGTGGGGCAGGTCAGTTCATTTGCTCCTGACTATGCCAAAGCCAAAGTGTCAGCAGCCCACATCATCATGATCATTGAAAGAACCCCTGTGATCGACAGCTATAGCACCGAAGGCCTACAGCCAGTGAGTTTGATGCTTTGGTTATATGATCTGCTCCTAACTGACCAATGAAATTTTTCTAAGAGAAAATTTAATAAAATCTGTGCTTTTTTATTTGCTGGTAATAAAATGAAACTTTCTAGATCATTGGTTCATTTTAGTAAGTGCTAATAATATATGTTAGTATCCAGTATTTCTGTATAACAAAGCAACAGGGGGATAGAAATATTGCCAATTTATAAGCAAATCCTGTTAAAAGGCTTTTATTATATGTAGGTTACTCTGTTCTTGGGGAACAGATTTGAGTTATATTTGTATTGTATTAACAATGCATACTATGAAAACACTGATCCTTTTGCATCTTATTGATTACATTCTGGCAGTTACAAATGAATCCTAATTGTTACACAAGTTCACTACCTTCTGACACCTGGTGGTAGAGGGGGTTGACTATGCAATGAGTTTTCAGACTGACAGCAAATTTACTGTTATTGTTCTCACTTTAGAATACACTGGAAGGAAATGTGACCTTTAATGAAGTCGTGTTCAACTATCCCATTCGACCAGATGTCCCAGTGCTTCAGGGGCTGAGTCTCGAGGTGAAGAAGGGCCAGACGCTTGCCCTGGTCGGCAGCAGCGGCTGTGGGAAGAGCACAGTGGTCCAGCTCCTTGAGAGATTCTATGACCCCTTGGCTGGAACAGTGGTGAGCACACTTTCTCATTGAGCTCATTTCAGGTTTTTCATCATCTTAATACCTGCGTCTATTTAATTCTTGTCTATAGACCATGGTTTTTCAAACCTTTAAACAACACTCCCACTTAAAGGCTGACATCCTAGATAGGGTCTCCACTCTGTGTGCTGATCTTCTCCAGGCTCTCTCTCAACACTGCCCCTCTACCCTCTTTTGCAAGCAGCCTTTTTACCACCCATCTCCCTTCCCTTGGTTAGGTTTCAGCTTGCATGAGAAGATCCACGAAAAAGTGAAGTAGCCAGAAAGATAGAGGAGAGGTGCTAAGAGAGACAAATAATATGGGAGCCGAGGATGGGGAGGGTTTCAACAAGGAGAAGGTAATCAGCAATGACAGGTGCTAGGGACAGATAGGGTAGGATGAAGACTGAAAAGACATGATAGGATTTAGCAAATAATGGGCTAATTCTGAGATTTAAAGAATTCTCAGTGAAGTGGTGGTGGTAGAACAGTTTAGCATGGCTAGGGTATGGTGAGGGGGGGAAATGGAGCTGAGTGTAAACTATCGGGAAGATCAAAGGTGAAAGAAAGGCAAATAACAGCCACTTGAATGGGGAGGCAGAGTCCAGGGAAATTGTTTAGGAGGTGGAATTTTGAGCAGGTTTATAGCTGAGGATGAGAGAAAACCATTGGTGGAGAGAGGGCATTGAAACACCTTTTAAGGAGAAAACAGCAAAGTGAGATCAGCCAATTTGGGCATCACACAAAGAATACAGAGAGATTCCGTTTTGTTTTCTGCAGTAAGAGATTAAGTGAAGGGTCAGATTTATTCATTCAACATTTAAGAAGACCTTTACTGAGTGCCTGTCAGGGACTGTCTCAGGTACTGAGGATGAGATAGGAGTCTTGAAGGGAGTAGTGAAATTTTAAATGATTATAATGGAGAGTAGGAACAGAATCAAATTGGAAGGAACAGAATTTACAGCAAGAAATTTTCATTATGTACGCATTTACTTACTGGTTGTATTCAGAAGTGATATTAAAAATATGACACAACTGGAATAGCATGGGCACCGATCAACCAGAATGGATAGCTGTTCCATGTAGTCATAATGATGCCCAGCTCCATATGGGCCCTTCTTGCACAGATGACTGATGTGAAAATAGAACTTTTTCAGCCTGTAGTCCAGGGCTCTTTTTACTTCCCCACAGCAATCATGGTTATTCATCAATATTTTTTATTGTATTCAAATATACTTGTGCCTTTACTCAGTCCATTCTTCCATAGCTACATAAGCTTTGATCCTGGTGTTTACTACCTTGTTTTATATTTTGTGTGAATTCTGATTTGCTGCTTCAATTTTGTGGTTAAACTTTGAACAGAGGACTCTAAATGAAGACCTCGCTGACAAATGTAGCAATTAGAGGAGGAGATGTTAGCTCTCAGACACTGATTATAGTCTTGAACAGACATGTATTAAGCAACGTGTTAAATGTTGAGCTCTAATGAGTTACAGGGTATGGTGTCCGCCCTGCAAGACTTTAACTGAAGAGATGGGGCAGATACTTCCATGAGTGACATTAAAGAAGAAGACAGGCCTAGAGCTGGCTGCATGAGGGGGACAGTCAAGAACGTCATTTGATGCCAGAGATGTGCGCTGTGGTTGATACGTGATTTGTCCCCAATGTCCCTATAGGCGAGTTTGGCTGAAATAGGAGATTTAATTAGAGCTGTGGTTCTCAAATTTTTTTGATTATTAACCACTTAGGAATGACAAAAACTCTCCTGGCCACCTTACTGCACTCATAGTCACTTTAGTGGAAAAAACAGTGATAACAGAGTGCTGGAGCTGAAAATAACAGTGGTACACAGTACAGTAATTAAAGAGAAAGTAAAGAAATTAATGATTATTCTACACATACAGAAACACAAGGAGAAGATAATTAAAAACATGGACCATGTCAGTTATGGTTCAGCGTAGGAAACAGAAACTGCTCTAGGTATTTCAAGTAGATTAATATTTAATAAAGGGAGTTAAGTGCTTACAAAATCATCAGAAAGGGCTGGAAGAGTAGATGTAAAAAGTGAAAGTAAATGCTCCTGGCCATTCATATCACAGCACTGCAGCTGGGATTTTATGCCCAGGAAGTTGCAGAAAATTATGCAATGCCACATCTGCTCAAGCCTGAAGACACAAGTCCAGAGTCTGGCTGTTCAAAAACTCCTGTCTCCCAGAACACGTGTTAGCTTACCACGGCTGCTACAGAGAATTGGCCTCTGCCTTCCAGATTTTTCACAATGCATCTCACTGGTAGAACCTCAATTACTTGCAGAACCAGAAGGAAGTCTGGAACATAGTTTTTAGCTTTGCAGTCCTTGATGTATGGAAGGGCAGACGTAGGAGAATGTGGAAACGAATGCTGAGTGCATAGGACGATTACCTTCTCAAGACAACACTGATAATGCACTGAAAACAGTGTCCTCAGCTATGGTAGGAATACGATTATCTGCTCCTGTGCATTTGCACTAGAGCTTTGAAACACTGCCAAGTGGTGCACAGCAGCCAGACTTCTTAGTGGAAATGTCCCAATAAACACTAGTAAATGTGCCAAGTTTCGTTTATGAATATCAATTAGTAACCCTTAATAAGTCAGTAGGTTACTAGTAATGAGTTCTTATTGCCATGTAAAAATGAGTCTGTGGATCTGAGCATCATTTGATCATAAGAACTGAAGAAAGGACTTGATCCTGAGGTCAGGAAATTCTCCTGACCATCAGTGGGCCTTGAATCATACTTTGAGAAACAGTGACCTGTGGAGGTTCTCAAACTGGTATGTATCATCATGACCTAGAGAGCTCATGAAGGACACAGCCACCCTGGCTCATTCAAGTAGGTTACGGCCTGACCTTTTAAATTTTACCATCTTGCCAGGTGATTCTGATGCCAACCATAGTTGGAGAACCACTGAACTGATCGATTTGCAAGGTTTAGGTTAAACTGTGGAGAGTTTTGAAAAACGAAGTTACAGAAATGTACAGGGGGGGGTTCCAAGTTTTGTGGAGCCCAAAAGTTATACAATTTTACGGACTCTACTTAAAAGAATACAAAGTTATGAATACAAAATTAGGTACAAAAGTGAATATTTGCTTAGAATGAAAAATCAAATCAGAACAAAATATTGAAACCTTCAAGATTCTGGTCCCTTTCCTGTTTAGGCAGGTTATCATCAGTGTTACCCGGAAGAGCTTTCTGACTGCAGCCTGGCCTCTCTCCCACCAGAACACTGTTCAACTCCCAGCATGCATCTGTAATTGAGGGGCCTTGCAACTTAAGCTTCATTAGCATCACTGTTAAATCACCTCTGGTTTGGGTCTTCCCCTGACCTTCCCCTTCTGCTCTCTCTTGTCCCTTCCACACACCACCAGAGTCCTCTGTCCCTCTTTGGATATAGTTAGAAGCCTGTTGTCACTGCCTGGGTATTACCCAGGGGTGCATAGACTAAGATTGGGACATTCTTCTTTTGAGGGAGTCCAGAAAATCTTTCAATTATGAGACACTTGTGTTACCAGAGCCCAACCTATAGTGTGTAGATCCAATCCTAGCTCCCCAATTACTAACTGTGTGAGCTTGCACAAGTTCCTTAACTTTGCTCATTTCCTTATCTGTAAAATAGCGATTAAAATCACACCTACCTCACAAGGGTTGTTGTGAAGATTAAACAAGAGAATCTATAAGACATACTATCACAGGTCCTAGAATATATTCAGTGCCCAATAACTCACTTATAATCTTTATTTCAGAGTAAATACATATAGCAGAATAATACACATTTAACATTTGATTGTGCTAATGAAAGCAAGCAGTAGTTTCAACAATCTAGAATAGAGATGGCTAGTCATTTTAATTTGGCCTTACATTATTATTACCAATGTGTTTATTTTCCTAGTTAAGTTTTTATTTAGGCAGTAGCCTTTGAGCAGTTTTCACTGATTTCCCAGAGTTTCTTTGTCTTCCCTCAGACCACCACCCATGCCTCAGCCTAAGAAGCTCTGCATTGATCTGTTTTTACATTTTGGGTTCTAAACACGTCTTCCCTAAAGAAAGAATTCTTCAGCTAACACAGGTTTTAGATACCTTGCAACTCTAGTGTATCATGTGGAGATGAGGAGGCCCAAGAGTGTTACTGTATTCAGTGTGACAGAGAAAGTCATTAAAACTTGCTAGGATTATTGAAATTTGTCTGATGATATTACCTAGGCAGTGTCTACTTTCCTCCCAGGGGCATAAGCCTAGAAAAAAAGAAAAAGAAAAAAACAACCAATCACTCCTTCTTTCCTCAAATTTCCATTTCTCAAGTACAGTGTTCCATCTAACAAGATCTGCTGTTTCGCCACATCCTTGCATGGTTTTTCCTGCCTCTCTCCACCCTCTACTTTCCACCTTCAATTGACACTGTAAGGAAGCCTGGAGCGCAGATGCTCAGAATAGTCTCCATGGCAACTGGGCTTGGTACTAATAAGGTCATGACTGTGCTTTCCATTCCTGCACCCACCAGCTTCACAAACAGAAGCTGTGCTCCTGCAGCAAAGAGTGTACCTTACCCCTGGCCAGCTGTCTCCCAGAGGTGCCCAGCCAGGCAGACAGGATACAGAGAGTATGTACAGCTCAGTATATACTCATCATCTCTATTAGTACAGCTCAAAGCTGAGTCACTGATGTCTTCTTCAGAGGGGATGAACAACTCTCTCACTTGAATGCCAGACTTCTCCTGCAACGTAGATCTTTTGGGCAGGTATACCTGCATCAGAGAGTAAGGATTTTTATCAGCAAGGCTGTAAAGGGCACTCCCCAGGCTTCTGCAGGATAATCAAGGGAGCCAGGTGAGTAGAGAAAGGGCAGCCTCTCCTTCCCACTCCCTTGGCTCAGCACTGTAGATGTTCGTCCATCCTTTCATCCACCTGTATTCCAAGTATATCACACACACCCAGTTACAAACCGCTGACAGTCTTGAGCACATCCTCTGTGCCCAGCACTGTGCTAAGTAGGATCCTTACATGATCTCATTTAATCCTCAATTCTGAGTTTAGGAATTATCATCATTCCTGTTTTACCCACAAGGAAACAGTCAGAGAAATTAATTCACTTTCCCAAGATCAACAACTACTTAGAGATATAGCAGCCACCCTCCCACACTCATTTCTATTCCATTTAACTGCTGCATCTGATTCCTCAAAAACCTGATCCTAACTAACTCAGGTCAGAACAGAAACCTCACCAGAAACCTATTATGTGGTCATAGTAGTTATTTATTTCCACTCTGATCTTGGCTACTTTTCCTGTGAATAACCAATAGATAAGAATAAGGATACCAGGATACATTCCAGAAATATAATGCATTATCTTAGTTTCCTGTGGCTGCTGTAATAAATTTAGTGGCTTAAAACAACATAAATTTATTATCTTACCTGTTATGGAGGCCAGATGTCCAAAATGGGTCTTATGGGGCTAAAACCAAGGTGTCAACAGGGCTGTGTTTCTTCTAGAGGCTCTAGGGGACAATCCCTTTTCCGGCATTTTCCAGCTCTTGGACCTTTCCTCCATCCTGAAAGCCAAGAATTAAGGGTCGAGTCCTTCTCATACTGCACCACTCTGATACTCATTCTCCTGCCTCCCTCTTCCACAATTAAAAACCCTTATGATTACACTGGGTCCATGTGGATAATCCAAGATAATCTCTTACTTGGAGGTCAGCTGATTAGCAACCTTAATTCCTTCTGGTACCTTAATTCCCTCTTGCCATGTAACATAACATACACACAGGTCCCATGGATTAGAACATGGATATCTTGGGGGGGGGCATTATTCTGCCCAACACATGCATATATCAGAAACCAGGGTTAAAACAGAAGAAACATGACAGTTCCTCAAAGCATAAAATTATGACCTTATTCAATTAACCTTGACAATCCAAACTAAAAACAACAACAAAGGGCACTCTCACAGTAACTTGGCAATTTTAATGTATGAAATAATGATATTAATCTTGCTAAATTCACAATGTGCTTGTCCTGAAGTGGATCTGTGACCTCTTGTTTTCAGCTGATTGATGGCAAAGAAATAAAGCACCTGAATGTCCAGTGGCTGCGAGCACACCTGGGCATCGTGTCCCAGGAGCCCATCCTGTTTGACTGCAGCATTGGTGAGAACATCGCCTACGGAGACAACAGCCGGGTCGTGTCACAGGAAGAGATTGTGCAAGCAGCTAAAGAGGCCAACATACACCCTTTCATCGAGACACTGCCTGATGTAAGTCTCTCTCCAAATTAGGAGCCCAGGAGCATGTGGCAGCCTCCGTGGCCTATAGTTTGATTTCTAAAGGGCTGGTTTCCCAAAGGTGAAGAGAAATGAGCAACCAAAACACACACCCATCTGTAAACAAGCATCTGGCTACACTTTCCGTCCCCATTCGATGTTACGTTTTAGCTCATCACCCAGCTTACTCCCTGTGAGCAAGCCTGACTGAAAGCGCGTATGTTTGGGAGGCCTTTCCCTCTAAGTCTAAGTGCAGGGCCCACAGAAGCAGGCATCACCCTCCCTCCCCATTTCTCTCCCAGTCTTCCTTCTGCCTCCATGCAGCTCTCCCCCAAGGCTCAAACCTCCGTCTGTGGCGTCAGGCCAGGAAACTGGACCCATGCTAGCCAGAAGGCTCTCTCTGATTAGGGCTGAGTCACTGAGTGACCATGGGGTCGTGTAATCTCTCACCATGGCACATTTCATGGGCCCCAAGCTCTGCTTACAGGGTTGATTACTGAAACCTTCCCTCGGCTCCCTGGGCTGTTATCCTGTGGATGTCCTCTGAATTCCTCCTAGGAAGTTAGATAAACGGAACCTCTCGCCCTCTCTTAAGCCTCTTAGGTTGGTATCTACCTGCCTCCATTATCATTAGTTATGTTCTTTATTGTAAGGAAGTGCCCCCTAAAAAAGAAAGCTCAGTCGCCTCAGACTGGTGAGGAAGGCAATCTCCCCATGGAGAAGGATGGCAATACCAGGTGGCCCCCACTCTTCCCAAGATTTCCTTTTCCTGAGGCTCCTCTTTGGATAACTGCTGCCACCACATCATAGGCCCCAGGGAGGAGGCATTCTCCTCCTCCCCTCCTGTAACCTTCTAGCCCAACTCTGCCTAACTGGCCGTTCCCAAGGCTAGAACATGTAAAATGCACAGTGCAGACTCCTTTACTAACAATGAGGTCAGTGTTCTCAAAGGGTAAGCATGGACCAGCACATCAGCATCACCTGGGAATGTGTGAGAAATGCAGATATCAGGCCCTACCCCAGACCTGCTGAGTCAGAAACTGTAGATGGAGTCCAGCAATCTGTGTTTTAATGGCCCCGGTGATACCGACGCTGGCTGAAGTTTGAGAACCACTGGGCTAGGGCTTACCAAAGACAATCACACAGAGTAACTGTTATCTAGCTCATTGATTATACTTGCCCCTCTGGCATTTGTCTACCACAGGAGCTCCACCTTTCTGGGCTCCTGGGCTACTGGGCTCTGTCTGTCACACAGAGCACACCTGGAGACGTCCTGATTCTTTTCCTCAGTGTCTAGACGAGGAAGGAGAAGGCAAAACCCTTAGTCCTGTCTGCTGTCTAAGGACCCACTTCTTCGCCTGAGTGATTCATACCTGGACTTACCTCACCTGGCACAGGGCCGTACTAGTTACCTCCTTCCTTCAGGGTTACAGCCCTGCCTTTACTGCCTCAACAGGATCCATACTAATAAGTGCAACCTGGCACCCCTACCTCACCTGGGCACACTGCAGTGCTCCCCGGCCCAGGCAGCTGCAGCTCTGGGGTGGAGCCAGTCCCCAGCATCTGACAGAACCTCCCCTGCAGTCTTCTCACTCCATCTGCAGGTGGAGACCTGTGTCTGATGCCAAGGACCTAGGGTTGCCAGAAACAGCAAATAAAAATAGACAACCCTACTTTGAACATGCTTTTAAAGTCAAACTCTGGGTGCTAGAATCAGAGCCCACAGTTTGACTAAAATTTCTGCCTGGCAAGGGCCTGAGAATCATAAGATAGTATTGTTTTCCAGGTTACACATGCTGTCTGTCACATCACATTTCTGTTCTCCCCAACATACCCTTTTAATTCCTCTCCCTATCATCATATTGAATAGTTAGTGCCAATTATGTACTGTGGGAAACAATATGTGAAGAATTTCAGGAGCACTCTAAAAACAAAAATAAAAAAAAGAGATTTCAGCTTTTAAAATTAGATATCAAAATAGAATTCTTTAACATCCAATAAAAGTGTTGAAGTGTTGGAGATAGTTTTATAAAAACAGACACCAAAAGGCTAGCATCCCAAGAATTTCTTCCCTTCCTCACTTTAAAATAATGCAGAGAGTGTCACCTGCTGGTTATCAATAAAATGAGCTTCAGGTATTTTATTATGCAAGCCTAATCAAATCAAATTTCCTTCCTCCTACCAGTCTTTGTCCCAAATATAATGAAATCAGAAGAGTGGCAGAGACTAACATTGCAACAATATGCTTCCTCATAAAAATGTTGACTTGCTTACACTAAAACAGAACTTTCAAGACCCAAATGTCTATTTTCAAGGAGAGAAATCAAACCTGCCATTTAGAGCTATGTTTTTGTTTAACTCTCTATGAACCTATTCTTAGCTGCTGTACCTGAACCTTCTTTGTGTGTATGGAAGCAGTCATCCTGTTTTCTGTAAGCAGACTCTTTTTTACAACTTTATTATTAGTTCTACTTTTCATAATCACAAAACCCTATTGACAGAAATATGACACCAGAGTAGGAGACAAAGGGACTCAGCTCTCTGGCGGCCAGAAACAGCGCATTGCCATAGCTCGTGCCCTTGTGAGACAGCCTCAGGTTTTGCTTTTGGATGAAGCTACATCAGCTCTGGATACAGAAAGTGAGAAGGTAAGAATTTAAATTGGACTCATTTATGCTTGAATCAGTCATCCTTAAAGAGTTTAAATTTATCCTTCTTAAATTTATCTTCCACAGTAGAGAATAAAATTTAGCCAGATGTGTTGATTGTTACTTATGTCAGCTTTCAGTGGAATTGAAACACTTTCTGTAGCTGTGATTCAAGAGACCTAAGATGAAGCAAGGCAAAGTAAAGCACCTGTCCTCCCAGAAACAGCACTGCATCACTGTGTATTGACCTGAGAAGCTGCATTTAGGAGCCATTATTTCTCATTTCTACCAGCAGCATCTTCTCAGCAACTGTATAAAAAAGTGAGGGCAATACAATGTTAAAAGCTGACTATACCTTAAGATAAATATTAGTAATCATTTTCAGTTCAAGAAAACGTTGAGTATTAGCTATCTGAAAGACAAACTAATTCTGAGATGTTCCCTATCTTAACAATCCCAAAATTCGAGGAGGCTGTGTTTGGCCTCTGTTCAGTCTTCTGCAGAGTTGGACTAAAGGGCTGCTTTGAAGGATGTTATGTGGCTAGGCATACCCGTAAATGTCTTTAGATGATTTGATGGACGGTATTTATTGTCACAACTTTGAGAATAGATAACTCCTGCCTCAGAATTAATCCAAACTAGGACTCAATATTCTGATATGACAAATCCTTTCCTTTGTAAAATCTATTATGTGTCACTGACACCATTGTTATAGAAGGACCTACGGCTGGAGAAATTGGAAGGCTTGTCATGGAGAGGACTATTTTTATCAGAATCAATTTATGTGATCATTGAACAGGTTGTCCAAGAAGCTCTGGACAAGGCCAGAGAAGGCCGCACCTGCATCGTGATCGCTCACCGCCTGTCCACCATCCAGAACGCAGACTTGATAGTGGTGATTCAGAACGGCAGAGTCAAGGAGCACGGCACGCACCAACAGCTGCTGGCGCAGAAAGGCGTCTATTTTACCTTGGTCAGCGTCCAGGCTGGAGCAAAGCGCTAGTGAACTGTGACCATATGAGCTGTTAAACATTTTCTAATATTTGTTAAATGTGGCATTTAATCAAAGTTAAAAAGCGAGTGCTTACTCAATAAACTACGTAGAGTTACCTGTTTAACATTTCCTGCCACAGTGGGAGATCATTCCACCACGTTCTGAGTCTTCAGAGACTATAATGAAAGAAACAGAAAGAATCATCATCAAATGGAGTAAAATAATGGTTTTAATTGCATTATGAAACTTATAAAATACTTCAAAGTAGATTTTGGTAATAAAGTGTATAATTGTGGTTTATATTTTCTTATTTGGACTATAGCTGACCGCCTTGCTAAAATTATAGAAGTAGCAAAAGGTACTCAATGTTTGCACAAAGTGCCTATAATAAAACTAAACTTTTATATGACTGGAGTCATCTTGTCTAAAATGCCTGTAAATATAGCATCTCCCTCTTGGAATACTGAAGATCATTTCTGCATTCAAAAAAAAAAAAGAGTTCTTTAAAAACTCCCATTAACTTTTGTGGGAAAGGTTAAACAGTGTAAATAATTCCTACTGTAAATATCTTTTCACACTGGGTCCTACAAAACCCTCTGGCTTCATTCTTCTTGGACTTGATCCTGCTGATTCCTGCACTTCCACATTATGATGCCTCTCAAACCGACCATACAGATCAATACAAGATTTTGGGGGCTGAGGTGGGGCAGAGAATGCACAATTATGAAGTGTATACTCTGATGTATATTAAATATTTTGCATTGCTCTTATAAAGGGCTCTTTCAGGATTTTACTATTTTTGCACTTTTAAAACTACAGTTACTCATTCTTTATTTTTATAATGAATCACTTTTTCCAGTAATCGGTCTCTTCCAAAGTTGATCCTTTTGGTGGCAGATGTAAAAAATGTGCTGTTAAATTTATATAGATCATCATGCAAATGATAAAAAAAGAAAATATCAAAAAGATCAAAAAGAAGGATACTCTGACAACAAAAAAAAAAATAGCAAAGTACTATAAACAAGATTGAAAGGCACAAGCTAGCAGCATTATTTGCCATATTTATTATAAACTATTGACACCCTCCATATATAAGGAATTTTAAAAGGAAAAAATGGCATCACCTCCAAAGAAAAATGGGCAAAAGACATGGTCAGGTAATTCCCAAAGAAGAAATACATGAGACAAATAGTGCACAGTCTCAAAGAAATGCAGACTCAAACAACATACCCTTGAGGAGTAACATCAGTTTTGTAGTGGAAAAACACGTCCCTCATTTTGCCCTCAAAAAGTAGGCATCCATCCACAGACAAAAGTGCCTCTGGGACAGCTGTGGGATCCAACCAAGGGACCTCAGAGGATTCTCACCCGCTTGCATTGGGTAACAGGCATACAGCCCTCGGTCTTGGCTGGGGACCCCACAGTAGCCTGTGAACTGGCTCTAGCCCCGCACGGCCTCAATTCGAGAGCCCCTGGAAAATGGCTTAGACAATCACCCATGGACAAGAGGGCTCTTGTAGAAGTCCAGGTTTCCAGAAGAGAAGTTGCAGCACACCGCTGGAGCCAAAAAACACAAATTTGGATGCACTGGAGAGGGTAAGAGGCACAACTTGTGTTACTTCACAAACTGGCCGCTATACATGGACGGCAAGGAGAGACCAAAGAAAGAGGCAGACCACTCCAGATTGATAAGCGGTGGTTATAATGAGCAAGGGAACTCACTTACGAGGCTTGTCTTGGGCAACCACAAGACGAGTAGATCTCCACATCCACCCACCAGAATCTTAAAAGTTTATATAGAGGCCTTAACTGGGTTCAGTCCCGTGTTCAGTCAACATGGTCTTAACAAACCTTACTCTCTCAAGGCTATGTCCTCAGAATAGCTCCCCCTGTGGGAATGGTAGGCAGAGCGTACATTCCAAGGACAGGGGAGGGAGTGAGGAGCCTCAGATTGCCCAGGTCCAGCTCGAGGGTCAACTGGCAGTCACGTCTTCTTGATTACCTCTTCCAACACTCCACGTTGCACGAGCCGCTCTTACAATCTTACATGTCCCCCTCTTCTGCACGCAATGTGCCCTGAGCGGTCAGCAAGGGTTTTCACCAGCATGGAGGTGGCTTGTTTGGCAGCTATCTGGCTACACTGGAGGCAGATCCCACAGCAACAATATAAGCACATGCAAGAGAACACATAGACTAAGATGACTCCCAAAATAAGTACTAATTTTATCCACCAAGAGCCCCATGATCCGAACCATTGGTTTACTAAGTCCCCGAACCTGGAGGTTGGATCACTCAGGTTCACTTGTGTCCTCAAGTGATTTAATAAAGATGATACATCAGCAGACTCATCAGGTATGAACACACAACATTCCGTTTGGATGATGGCACAGGTGCCTCCTTGTGAGGCAGTAATAATGTCCAAAGCCATTCTATTTTGGAAAACAGCGTTTCTCATTAGACATTTCAGTATCTGGTAAAGAGAGGCTTTGCCAGCTATCACTTAAGGCTTGTTGGGTAAATTTAGTAAGGGCTGGTATACGTGCTATAACATCCTCCAGGCCAATGGAGGGAAAAAAGACAATGGCCAAATGAGTGTACCAGTAGAAAGCAGAACTGCCCATCTTGCCTTTAGGAGAGGGAGGCTGGCAGCTTTTGGAACCTGACCTGGTTGTGCATACCATACGTTTTGGCCACGGGAGGCAGCACTATCAGGCATGAGGAGATGAACTGGGGGTGGGATATGCAAGACCAAGATCTTCACCTTCTCCCCTCTTTCAGTGGACCACGTTCCATTCCAGGTAAATGCATTCCAGATCCCCCTTGCAGCAGGACAATGGGATCCCAGTGGAGACTGAGTAGTTCTGCCTCACCCAGGGGTATGAAGTAACTCACCCAACCCGGTGGAACGTCCCATTGCCAATTCCAGTAGATAATCCTTTCCAAGGTGTGATGGGGCTTGGTGTCCTCGGCAGCACAGCACGTTGATCCACACTAAGAATTGGGGCAATGGCTGGTTCCCACGACTTCCGTACCTTTTCAGCCCTGGGTTTCTTGGCAGGGATCCTCAGTCTGGCACATAGGGCAACAGGACCTACTGGTTGATCATTCAAATGCCTCAAAACCTGGGACATTACTTGAGTCTAGCCAGCCAAGGTGGTTTTACTTGTTAGTAATTTAATCTGCTTTCATATTCCATTTTTCCTTTCTATGAACCCTGCTACCTGCAAGTTATAGGGGAGATGGAATCTCCATTCAACATCATGTTCTTTTGCCCAGTCTCCCACATCATGATCTTTGAAATGTGACCCCCAATCACTGTCTATTTGACGAGGGTATTCACACATGGTACTCAGCTTCTCTAATCTAATGGTGGCAGCCTGGTTTGCGTGGTGACGGGGTAAAACTTAGGTTAGGCCAGATGCAGTGTCCGCACAAACCAGGGCATATTTAGAACCCTCACTTGGAGGAAGGGGGCCAGTATAATCAATCTGCCAATCTCTCACCAGTTGGGAACTCTGGTGAATGGCTCCAGACTCCTTTGGTAGATGTCTTGAGTGTTGTTTAGAACATACATGACAGCATGCTGTTACTGCATTAACCAAGGCACTGTATTTCAAGGGCAATGTGGCATACTTGGCAATACGCCATCCCACCCAGGTGCAACAGTGGCTCCTCTTCCTATGCACCCAATCTGCTGTATCTACTGAAGGGTCAGTTGCTAGGGCTCATACCTCGGCTAGGGTACCAGCTTCCTGATTGCCAGTAGATGTCAGTGCCTTATGAGCTAGGACACAGAAGATAGTGAGGATTATTATCTGAGGCTCTTACAGGCAAACCCACATGGCTTTCCACGTATCCTGACCTCACAAGGGCTTATTTATGATCATCTACCCCTCGGCTTTCCATTATCCAAGCCATAGGGTTAATCCTTTTAGAACAGCCCAACTGTTGGTGCAAAGGGTTAATGGCCAAGGCTCACTAGCCAACTGCTCTGAGTTCACCCACTGGCTATTACAGTTGTGTCTGTTTCCAGGCCTCTGTATACCAGGCATCAGTGGGAATTTCCCCCATTCACTCTCTGCGGGCCTCAGGGGCGACCACAGGAATAGGGGTGGAGACATTTGGAGGATTTACCATCTCTATACGGCCTAGGAGTACCTGCATTTCGAGAGACGGTGGGAAGACGGACAGGGTGCTTCTCTGCTACAAAAAGGCATGCCACTTAGTCCAAGTGGTAGTCTGAGCCATGTCAGGGGAGGGTTTAAGGAACATATTCTCAACCTACTCCTTGATTGGAAGGGAAGTTCTTACCACGATATGCTGTTTGTAGCTAGAGCCTAGAGAGACTCTAGCTAGAGGAGGGCGGTCTTGGGCAGAGGGATGTGATTTGACTTATATTTTAGAAGAACGACTCTGGCTTTTGTGAAGTGAACCTATTGGATTGGGATAATGATGGAGGCAGTGAGACCAGTAAGGACGCTATTGTAAGATGGAATCAAGAAAGAGGAATCAAGGATGACTCGAGGGTTTTTAGCCTACACAACTGGTAGAATGGAGTTTCCATTTACTGATATAGGAGACCAGGTAAGGAGTAAGCCCTGTGGGGAGGTGAGAGTCACAAGTTCAATCGTGGAAATGTTAAGTATAAAATGCTTATTAGACATCCAAATTGAGAAGCTGAATCAGCGGTTAGATAACTATAGTCTAAGACAAAATAAATAAATTGGGTTAAAAAAATTTTTTAAAGTACAGATTAAAATTTAACATTCAACATAAAATAGGATTTTCTTTGTAAAACCACTTACATTTTAATATAAACAAATACTAAAAAGACTGTGAGTGTGAAGTATGAATTTATGACTGTTACAAAAATAACTATCGTCCTATGAAGTTATGTGAACTGGTGATTTGCACTAAAGCTGTATCTATCATTTTTCCCCCAAACATTTAAGAAAACCCAAAGGATTATCATTGATTATACTATGTCTCAATTTGCTTTTTAAAATTGTTAAGCACTTAAGTGCCTCCTGCACTGGAATGTAACTTCCTTAAAGACAGGCACCATTTAGGTCTGAATGCCTTACAACACTTAGTATTATGCCTTATAAACAGAAAGCACTTAATGTATGATAGCCAGACATAATCACTTATGGAGAGGGCATTACACAAACCATCAGCTCAGCTTCAAAAGTATAAGAGACCTGGGAGTTGGCCTGGAGGCTGGGAGGATAATGGGGCATTTGGCCGAGGACCAAGGTCAGCCTCGAGCCTAAGTGGAATCTTAGTTACAAATATGGTTTGACTGCGAGTCCTAGGACACGGCCCGCCATCAAACAGTGCTATCTCACTCATTAGATTGAATCCTGGCTCTGTTACTCACTAGCTAGCAATTTCCATAAATATGTCTTCTTTCTAAGTGGTGTTGGTAGGAGTGGGAAAGGATTGAGGAACCAAAGACAGCTGGGAAAATGTGAATGTCATCTACAAATCCTAATACAGCAAACTGATGCTTCTCAGCCAGGGTTCAACTACCCCTGCCACATCCAGAGAATCCTTCTAGAGCATCATTTGATTCACTGCCAAGTCATTAGTGATTTTAAAATGGAAAGTTATAAAGTCACATACAAAATTTTTATGATTCTTAAAGAAACTTTCCCCTTTGACCTGGCTGCTTTGGGTTACATTCCCAGAATCCCTCCTTCCCATTTCCCCAGAAAAACATTCACATCTGCCTGTTGTTCGAGTTCTGAAAGTGTAAAATGGGAGAGGCATTCCATTAAGTTCTTATCAGCTAGTAACACTGCTGCTTGAATGAGTAAATCAGTCCAGCCCCAGCAGAGAAACTGGGCCCTGGGGATGAATTTTGATTTGTGGAAAGAAAGGGTACAGAGGGCATCTCTTGGTGGGAAGAAACACAAGTGTCCTGGGTTTCCCAGGGGGAAGAAGGAAAGAAAGAGAGGAAAGGGACGAGGGTACTGAAGATGGCTTCTGCCTACTCTGCCTACAGCTGCTGAGACAAAGGCTGGAGGTGAACGTGCTCTGGCGACTCTTTGTCTCCAGTGATCCATTCCTTGTGCCCACCCACAGCCCACAGACAGCAGGGCCTCTGCGCCTGACCTGGGGGGCAGTTCAGCTGCATCTCTGAGATGAGACTGAGGGAAGATCAATACAGGACTTCACTCCCAGTAACCTGACAGCGCTCCCACTGCCTGAGACCACAGGGCCCATGTGTGGAGTTCTGTACAGCCCAGGGCACAATCCTCAACAGACATACCTGTCTCGGCATCGATCAGAAAAGCAGGTATCAGAGCTGCCTGGTGAGGATCTCTCCAGCTTTGCCAAACGTGTAGCCCTGTGAAGAATGAGAACATGCCACAGGAAGGAGACCCAGCCGCTGACTGCACAAAAGGAGGGAGACATGATGTCATTGCTAAAGCAGGACACTATACAAAGTCAGAAGCTGATTTCAAGGGTTGCCTACGTTTCGGTGACCGTGTACTATGGTGCACGGCCGCCCTGGTGGAATAGCCAGAAGAGCCAGTTTTGAAATTCATACTGCTACTCCACAGCTAGCTGGCAGACTGATCAGGGATCTACTGGAAAGGTGTTTCTTTCCTCCACTCCTATCCCTGCTTATTTCTCCCAGTGAACCAGGGTCTGTCACTCAGGCAGCTGGAGTTGTTCCCAAGGCAGGGGCACTCTAAACAGGGGGCAATATTATGTATCATCCAAAGCAGGACAATTACGAGAGTGCAAAGGGGTGCTATTAGTAATTTCAGCAGGACTTGAGGTGTCCCCTGGGAAAATGGGAATATACAGTCACCCCAGGCATAAAGGATGCAGAGGACAAAGATACCAAATTCTTAGTCTCTAAGTTTAGAAAAGCCAAAGTCAAGGAGCAAAACAGGTTGGAGGAGGTGGCTTACAGAAAGAGAATTTTCTGCACTGCCCTCTCCATGCCCCAAGGATAGAAACTTCTGTGTCTGGAGGAGGGAAGAGAGTTACCGGGAAAGAACACAGTAAGATGTGACTGTGTGGCCATGCTGGGCCACCTCTGGGGAGGAAGGACAACAGAACCCTCATCCCGATGAGTTTGGGGATACAAAATTAGAAGGAATTCCCCTTTCTTGCTGGAGCTCTGGGAAGAGGCCTGCCACACAATGGCATGGGGAAAGAAGAGTGGAAACGGCTGTGTGGTGCATCAGAAGAGGAGAGGCCCTACCAACAGGCCTGAGTCTCCTGCAGAATCAGAGAAGTGGAGGAGGGCAACCGTGTCTCTTCTGTGCTCCCCAGTAGTGTGCTGGACATTACTGAGAGAGAAGGAAGAAACACATGCAAAGAACACATAGTTATAAAGTGTACATGGAGTGTCCCATCTATGATGGCAAGGTCAGATTCCCCAGTGAGACTTGAAGTACTTAGTAATGAGACAGTTCAGTTTGTTTTCATTTGTACCTCCTATAATGTCAAGAAAAATGTCCTGTTTATAGAAAAAAAATTAGTACATGGTTACAACATGTGAAATAAAGAGACCTATTCAGAATTTTATCTTAAAAAAATACATCTTGGGGCCAGCCTGGTGGCGCAAGCAGTTAAGTGCGCGCGCTCCACTACGGCGGCCCGGGGTTCGCCAGTTCGGATCCTGGGTATGCACCCATGCACCACTTGTCAGGCCATGCTGTGGCGGCGTCCCATATCAAGTGGAGGAAGATGAGCATGGATGTAAGCCCAGGGCCAGTCTTCCTCAGCCATAAGAGGAGGATTGGCAGATGTTAGCTCAGGGCCGATCTTCCTCACAAGAAAAAAAAAATACATGTTGCTAAGCATTCGTTCAATAAGTGACTGTGTGTTTGCTGCTGCCCCACACAGGCCTGGGAACGTAGTCACATGACCTCTTTTAATCATCAAGAGGCAGGTACCATTATCCCTATTTTACAGATGAGGAAACTGAGGCTTGGACAATTTAAACTACTTATTTGCCCAGGACACAAAATTAGGAAGTGGTTCAACTTGTACTCGACCCCAACTCTAACACCAACACCCATACTGCTTTACTCATACTATGCTTTTAGAGCTCTTAATGCCTTTGCTCTGTTCCCTCTGGTTTTATTATTATTTCAATTGGGGGAGGTGAAAGGGGAGGAGGAGCTAAGCAAGGGAGCAAAACATCTTTGCTTTAAATACATCCAAGAAACTTGGCTGCTAATAGCCCAGTTAAGAGAGGAGCATTTCTACTAAAAAGAAAGTTACACAGATGTTTATAAATTCCACAGTTGAATGATGACCCATTTCTCAAAAATGAATAAAGTAAAATTATAGACATTTACCTGTAGAAAAAATGTAATAAAAGAAATAATTCCAAGGACGAGAAACAATAGTGAAAACATGTTACTATTCTGTCATTTTGTTTCAGGATCCTCATCTCTGGTAAAAACTTGTGAAGAAAATATTGAAAGGTTTTCAGTTCAACCACTGAAGAAGCCATTCTGGGTGTGACCCATTTGCCACCTAGCACAGGGTTCGGGGTCAAGAGAGCCTTAGTGTAACAGAGGTTGTGGTTGCCTCCCTAATGCCAAACCTGAAAGTGTATGCACTCTGCCTCCCTTAGGGGCCAAGAACAGGTCTGTCACTCCTTAATTGATCCAATACTTTTCTGCTCATACTCCCTCCTGGAGTAACGAGCGCCACAAGTGCCACAGCTCCTGTGTAAAGCAGAAACGGGAACAATGCTCTCTTCCTCCTTTGGGGGAAACTACACTGGAGGCCAATGCGTTGCTTTACAATTTGGACATTTCAAACTGTCCCAAGGTCTCTGCAGAAAATCTGCTGGGGCGGTTTTGGCGAACCAGGGAGAGGTGGTCATTCACTCAGGCCAGGCCTTTCAGAAAGAAAGAAGGTGCCTTGAGCCTGCCTTCTTTATAGGATGGCCAGACAGATAGCCAGTGGGGGAACCACAGCCAGCTGACCTAGCACCACACATGGAGACCTTCCCCGAGATGGGGAAGACAGGGAACAATCACTCCACAGGGAAAGAAAACAAACAACTCCCTTCACATGGGCCACAATCAGTCTAGTAACAGACATATTCTTAACCCGTAGAAAGTACAGAGAACAAACACATGTCAACCTCAATCTTTCGGAAGCTGTTCCACTTGTGTTCATCTTAACAAGTGGGATGGACATCTCACAGAGGCAGCGTGCTAGGCCTGCTTGTGTCCTGCCCAGTGCGCATGTCAGAGAACAGCTCTCTCTCAAGCCTGTCTGACACACATGTGAGGACCTCTCTTTGCACTCTGGTGATACAACAGCTCAGGAGCTTTACTCAGAGCTCAGTGATGGCAGGGGAGGGACAGTCATCTAGTCACTGTCATCGCCTATTTTAGGGATCTGGTCTCCAGGGTCATAGGATCAAAAACAACCACCAGAACAAAGGAAGGTTTGAAAAATTAGCTTTTCTATCACAAACCAGACTTCTGTTCTTACATCTTCAAGCTGCTTAGTTTCGTATGAAGGTACGTGTTTTTTGTGGCTTATGTATACATTTACAAACAAACAGTTCATTCCTCAGTCAGGACTCACAGGTAAATCCAAAAATGGACATAAACACTTACCCCTATAATCCTTGAAACTGTTACTGAAAATGCTGGTTGCAGGCCTCCATTCATCTAGGTACAAAATACGCTAGCTACAAAATAAGGCCATTCGGTTATACTCATCTTTAGAATCCTCCAAAAGGAAACTGGAGGTAGATTTCCATCCTGGAAAACACCAAATATTACTACAGGCTACTTAGAAAAAGAATTGATACTTAATTGATTTAATCATGGACACTTCTTCCATATGCATAAGGTTTTTAAATGAACATACCCTATTCCTATTTCCTTATCAACTGATGGCAATTTAGCTTAAAAAAGTCTTGACAGACTGTTAGATTATTCCTCTATTTTTTAATAAATAAATGATGTTTCCACCAACGTTTAACTCTTACCAACGTTTGGAATGTGACAAGAATATTTACAAGATGGGGTAAACAGAATGGAAATGTTTATATTTGAAGAACCATTATAGTCTGTCTCTTCATATTATAAATTCTAATTCTAAAATTCTTGTCTTAGAAATCTCAATCGGAAATGCTAAACCGAGTCTAAAATGTTGAGATTTTAGTGTGTGGAACACTCCGGGGGATAGGACAGGAGGATTCTGGATAATCCTTTCTTATTCCCACTCCTAACTCCACCCTACCCCACCAAATGAGGAAGCCACAACAGGAGGGTTGAAGCCATAACTCTACATCCTCCTCCATACCATGCCCTCTGTTGTACTAAGCTTTCCCTCCTGGCCTGGCGGTGCATGGATACTCTGGCGAGTTGATCTTCTTCTCATTAGACTTGATCCTGAATCTTTTGGAGACATTTCCAAGGCATCAGTTTCACTTTTGGATTCACCAATTGCATTTTCTAATTCAATTTCATTTCCTCTTGTCTAAAATAAACAAGAAATGTGCATAAGCCTGTTAGGCTCAGTTAACCAACGTAAATCACTGAACATCAGATATCAAGGAAAATGGTAATTTAAGTAATTACAGGAAAGGATAAAGTTAAACGGCTCTTTTTTTGTGATATTGTGATATTTTTGTGATATCTGAAAATTAAAACCATGAAATAAGAAGGAATACTACTGATAATGCTGAAATAACACGGAATCCATTCCATGTATCTTATCTTGTTATCCCCTTTTTGTGCGTGATTTCGGCTCAAATTTGCTTTGGACTGGTTCTGTCAACAGATATACGGTGCAAGCCATCCGGTGAGCCACATTTGTCATTTAAAATTTTCTCAGTAGCCACATTAAAAAATGTGAAAGACGTTACAACAGCTCTAATCAGATATTTTCCTTAACCTAATGTATCAAAGATGTTAGCATTTCAACACGTAATCAATGTAAAAACTTAACTGAGATAGTTTGCATTCTTTCTTTGTACTAAGTCTTCAGAATCTGGGATGCACGTCCTACTTACAACACTTCAATTCAGATTAACTACTATTCAAGTGCTCAAACGCCACATGGGGCTAGTTGCTACCAGAATGAGTAGACAGCTCAGCTTTAAAAAAATCTTTTTAAAGTTTTCCTTACTTTCTTCTCTAATTCTCCTTCTTTATTTTCCTGTCTTTCAAGAGAGGAAAACATATTTAAAACACTGGTCTGATCCTGAATCCAAGAATTTTTCCCCACTCCTCAAGATAATCAAGTTAAGTAATATTTATTTATAGCACAAAACACAGCAAAATCACCTTATTCTTCAGATGCTTTAGGAAACTCTAGAGTCAAACTATATCTGCATTGTCACAAGTTTGACGTAAATGCCTTTCTCTTTCATGAGATCATCATGATCGCCTTCCTCCACAATGACTCTATTATTCAAACCAGCAATGACATCAGCATTACAAACTGCAGACAAGCAATGAGCTTCATAATTGTGGTCCGGCCTTTTGTGGCCTAACAAGAGAAAAATTTAGTTTTTGAATACATGAATAATTATATGCAAAAATTCATTCATTCAACTTATGTATTTATTGAATACCAGTGCCTTGGACGTTGAAGACTGTCTAAGCTATATAAGATAGTCTCTCACTTCAATAAATGTATATATAGTCAGTTGATAAAGGTTTGAAGTGATGTTTTATTATAATAAATATAAACACACATATGATAGTCACATATTAATATTATATAAGCCTCTAAGTATTTCACTTAATCTCTATCAGTCTAAGTTTATAGTAATAAGCAGGGGCTTATAAAAGTGAAAAAAAGCCTACAGCCCAGGCATTGGGCAATCAGAGCAGACACAGGCCGGTGTGCCATACTGGTGCTTACTAGCTTGATCAGTCCTGGGCATCATAATGTCCTATCTCACAGGACAGTGGATGGTCAAGGTGGACCATAAATGAGAGGAAGCAAAGTCCAGACTTCAGCATCACATTGATCTGAACTCAAATCTTAGTTCTCCCATTTATGAATTCCAGGATTTTATCCAGATCTTTTAACCTGTATGAGGCTTAGTTTATTCATATACACAAAATGAGAGTAACTGCGATGACTAAAATAATGCTCATAAAGCATTGTGACGCGTACACAGTAAATGCTTAATAAAGGACACTTACTACTAGGTAGAAGCATTATGGAAAATTTGAAGAGCTATGTCAGTGTTTTTAAATGCCCAATCTCATTTTTATTTTAATACGGGGCAGAGCCAGATAACCAGAACTTCTCTGAGATTTCTTTAACCTCTATAACTTTCGCAATGTTTACGATTTTTGTTACTCTTTATTTCTTTCCAGGAAGTAGCAATAAAATCCTCTAAACAAACTAACAAAAGAAGGTATTAGGATCAATATGCAAAAGCGAAGTGGAAAACTCTGAGAAGATAAAAAAATACATATGAGGAGCCGGCCCCATGGATTAGCAGTTAAGTGCGCCCGCTCCACTACTGGCAGCCCGGGTTCGGATCCCGGGCGCGCACCGACACACCGCTTCTCCGGCCATGCTGAGGCCGCATCCCATATACAGCAACTAGAAGGATGTGCAACTATGACATACAACTATCTACTGAGGCTTTGGGGAAAAAAAAAAAAAGGAAAAAAAGGAGGAGGACTGGCAATAGATGTTAGCTCAGAGCTGGTCTTCCTCAGCAAAAAGAGGAGGATTAGCATGGATGTTAGCTCAGGGCTGATCTTCCTCGCAAAAAAAAAAAAAAAAATACATATGAGAAAAATTAGGTGGCAGCAACTGTGAAGTAGAGAAGACAATGGATCAATTTTTGGATGTTTTCAAGCAAAGGGAGTCATGATGGATTCCCCCCAAAATTCACATTCTAAAGAAAAATTATTTTTAAATGCAACCTTGTAAAATTGTTTTCATTTATAATTTAACACATAGATCCATTGCAGAATAATAAGAGAACACAGATGTGAAATTACAGAAAAGCAAAGTGAAGGAAAATAAAGCAGCCACAATCCCTTTTGCCTCTATTGTGGGTCAGAAAATTTTTAGTAACCTGCTTTTTCCTCCCTCAACAAACTATTATTAAGCACACTGACAGGATGTTTAAAGGAGATCCAGTGTTGTTTTATTACTAGAGAGGAGGAGAGTTGGAACAAATATGAGTTTATCTTTGACTTGTACTGTGACACTTCACCTCAGAGCACTTTTGGGTTAAAAGGTCTCCACATTCCTTGTCCTCACAGAGCTAGCCTGGTTACCACGACATGTCAGAGACCAAGCACAGTGCCTGGCACAGCTGGAGCACTCAAATCCAATTTGGTGAATGAGTCACATGGACTCAAGAATTGCAGGAAGCTCAAACTCTGTTGATAGTCAAGGACATTTCAAGGCCTCGGTAAGTTTCCAACATCATCGGCTCCAGCCCCCCTCCCGGGGATGAGTGGTTTCTCATGTCCCAAGGAGTCTTCAACAGGCATTTAACATCTTGGAAATCAAATGTGAACCTTCAGATTTTATTTCCTCTTGTTGACAACAGTAAAACTCACAAAACCTAAACAACGGGGTTATCTCTAAGGCTGAGTTTTCAAGATCACAATGAAAACCAATTTCATTGGTGTCTATATTTCTCATTGTGAAATTTTTAAAATTAGCAAGTACTTTTCAATGAAAGTTTATTCATCTATACTCAAAAAAAAAAAAGAGAAATGAATAGAAATTAAACAAACAGATGCAAAGAGGCCTGATGATTTTATTTTGATAGCTAAAGGGATCACTTTAGAAGCAATCAGAAATTTCCTTTTTTTTAATATTAAGAAGAATTCACAGTGGCATGTTCTTATGCTTATGAATCAGGTCAGTTTGAACTGAGGCTCACAGACCTTGTCCAGGGCCACCTGAACAACTGCTTCACTCTCAGTGTCCAAGGCTGATGTGGCCTCATCCAGCAGGAGGATCTAGGGGTTATGAACCAGAGCTCGTGCAATGATGATTCTCTGTTTCTGTCCACCACTCAGCTGAGTCCCTCTCTCTCCAACCAGGGTGTCAAACTTCGACAATACAGAAAACACAGGAAGATTTAGCAAAAGAACAAGCTAGCTCACACTTTAAGATGGGAAGTAATCAACCCAAACCTCACAGGCATTAATGTCCAGTTCCTTAAAACTTAGGAATAACGAACCCCAGTTTTTAAAAATATCCTGCTACTAGTTGATACCACTCAAGCTTTAAAATGTGATGTAATCTGGATTTCTCACCTTAGGAGGTTCCTCCAATTTACAATAGTTTCCTAAATTCTTATGCATTAGGCCAGCATTCTATTCTGTGAACCTCGAGCACGACAAAGATCGGGAAGGACTTACATTAGGCAGTGTCATGATAAAGTCACAGGCATTAGCTTCCTTGACAGCTTTCTCGATCTCCTCCACGGTGACATTTTCACGGCCATAGCGAATGTTTTCAGCTACTGTGGTGGCAAACAACACAGGTTCCTGACTCACCACACCAGTAATTTCCCGAAGATACCTTACGTTTATGGTCCTAATGTCCTGTCCATCAATGCTAACCTGAAATAAAGAGGAAATGTGATCTTCATACACTGCGGATTTGTATCGTGTGATCTACAGGGGCAACTGCTGAGTGGTACAGCATCTAGTTCAGCAAGAGCCATCTCACCACACCCTCCGTCGGGTCATAGAACCTCTGCATCAGCTGGATTGTCCTGCTTTTCCCGCAGCTGCTGCTCCCAACCAGGGCCACCGTGTGCCCACTCTGAACCTTCAGGTTGAGGCCCTTCAACATGTACCAGGACGAATCACAAACTTAAAGGCTGCTCACAGGTACTGGGACTATGAACTGACAGTTCAATTCAAAACTAGTTTTAAATATACTTTTTTTTTTTACAATCTCTAAAGGAAAGTATCAGAAAGTCTTCATGCATTACATTGTTGAATCATTGATTAATCATTTATCATTGTACCTGAACTTCTTTTCGAGATGGGTAACTGAAGTGAATATTTTTGAACTCCAAATTTCTCTTAATATTATCTGGTTTGTGCCCACTCTTCGAATAGCTGTCAATGCTTGGCTTCTAAACAGAAGGAAATTTCAGAAGATTACTAGGTTACAATAACTGCTTTTAGTGACATTTGTGGAGAGTTGGATTAAGTGATAAAGATATTGACTTTTAATCAGAAAAACTTTTAGAAAGATGGATAAATGGCTAGCCCAGACTTAGGCTATCAATTATCCTGAAGATTTCATAAGCTGCTCCTCTTGCGTTTGCAAATGCTTCAATGTTTGGAGATGCCTGTCCAACACTAAAAGCCCCAATCAATACAGAAGAGAAGACCTGAGGAATGTGAAGGAAAACCATAAAGTTACTCAGATAGTGTTGACTACAATTTTTTTCATACTGCTTCTTTCTTCTAACAGCTAATTAAATTTTAAAATGGCAAGGAAACTCATGAATACTGGGTGTCAAAAACATGTTAAAAATTTAAATACTTTTCAATTTACAATGCAGAATTAGTCTTACTTGGTCAGTGAAACAAGTATATAAGTTCTATAGGACCAGAATATGAGAATACAACAGATTTATATTTATTTACTGCTAAGCATTTTGGTTTAGATCTTCAGCAGCGTATACACAGGTTGGAAAGAAAGACTAGAAGGAGAGGCAGAAGAGCCGGGTCCACATCGGAATCGGATTAAGCACTAACTGGCTATATGTCTTCAGGCAATTCTCCTAGGATCTCTGGGCTTCCATTTGTTCATTTGCAAAAATAGGCAAGATTCTATCTGTTTTCCCTACTCTAAGGGAGTTGTTGTATCAAACGAAACAATTTTGTAAACTATAAAGCCCACACACATAACACATTATTCTTTTTCGGGTTAAGTCTTTTTTTCCGCTACTGGACTGCGCTCTCTTTGGAGTCTGATAAACAGGTTTCTGGTTTTGTTCAATTTTGCCCAAATCAGTTTGTTGTTGGTAAAGACTTGACTTGGTTTCTCTTCAGGCTTAAAGAGAACTAATGCCACTATTCATTTCTTTCTAAATCACACAGGAATTAGGTTACCCAATAATTTACGTAGAAGGAATTCTGCTAAGTGATTCTATAGTCGTTTTCTCAATTAGGCCTTACAACAATACTAAAAATTATGGCACATCATTCCTGTCACTTCCATTTGGCAGAAGAGGTAACGGAGGCTTGAGAAGTCTAGGTGGCCGCCCCAAATCATACAGCGAGTACGTGGCACAGCTGGAATCCAAACCAAGTTGGCTTGATATCAATTCCTGAGCTCTTACTATTCCGGGTGCTTGCAGTTTGTGAGGCAGATCTGGGTTCAGTCAATACTGGATTTGAAACTGCTTATCTACAGTATAATTAAGCAGAATACACCTCTTATCACAACCTATGTTCACCCACAGCATCACTATCCTAATAAGAGCTTTTTGGTAAAAGTCATTCTTAACTAAATAACCTCACACATTTTGCATGAGGCAACAGTTTGATAAAACAAGAGATGCAATTATTACATACACATTACAAATGTGGTTCCTGAGAAAGGGAACTGTTTGAAAGGACTCAACAAAATACAGTCTGTCATGACTCAATATGCTCGTGCTTGGCCTATGAAAAAGGAACTGAGTGACTCTCCCAACAGTATGTGATTTATTAGATCAAGATACAGACTGAGCTTGGTTTGTGAATTATTTCATAAGAAATAATAAGAAAGGATAGCATCAAATGGCAGGCCTTCTGTGCTTCTACAGAGGTCTGAAAGGCAGAGAACATCTTAATGGAAGATTCTTTTAGGAAAGTAAGAATTTATACTTCCATAAATTCATGAGGTAGATCAGATGTCACTCAAAAGAATTTGAAAAGAAGTTAAACTGGTACTTTGCCATTTGTTGTTGTGAATAGTAAATCAGAAAATAAAAGTGAAGTGCTTAGCATAGAGTCTGGCACAAAGAAATAATCTCAACAAATCAAAGTTCATGCTACAGAGATAGGTGATGTCAACATTATTTAGGCTACAGGATAAACTGTGCAAGGTACCTAAAAAAAGACAAATGTGTCTGTTGAATACATCTAATTTCCTTTATACTTTTTAACCTAGTAGTGCATGTCTCTTTGTATTATTCAATAGTTCTTCAACATATATTCTCCTACAGTCAAGCCAACACCACTCAATTTCTCTGGAATTTTTAATAAGGATTCATTTCGTAATACAGCATCACTTACAGTGAGTACTTGCCCAAAAGAATATTATCCTGAGAGGACTAAGGAGGTCCCATACCAGAATGCCAGAGTATACGATGCATACATCAACAGGAAAGCAGCACCAACAGAAATATTGGCTGTAATAGCTTTCTTTATCCCAATTCTTTTAGCTGCTTCTAAGTTTCTGTTGTACCTAGAAGAAGTAACAAAAATCATCACATATACTGACAAATCTTATGAAATGGGCCAATATACCACGATGGTTATTGAGTACTTAGAAAGTGCCCAGCCCTGTGGTAGGCATTGTACATGTATTTTCTCCTTTGTCCATATATTGACCTTATGATGTTCGTACTATTTTAATCCCTTCTTGCATAACAGGAAACTGAGGCTTACAGACATTAAGTAATTGGGGAGAGAGTCTTCTAAAAGCTCCTTTTCTGGCTTTAGCAATAGTGAAAAAGTGAAGTCATATTTAGCAAACTTCCAGAACTTGCACTGCTTCATACACAAGACAAAATTAGAAGCTATAAACACGCTTGTGTTTTCCCTTTAAAATCTGCATGCCTTGTAAATTTATTAATGAACAGGAGATATAATGCTAGAAAGTGCTCAACATGAGTAAGTCCTCTAAATCTCTGAAAGTTAGGGAAACTTCGGAGATAGTTTGATCTCCCTCCTGACTCCCCCTGGGACTGCTGGAAGGACCAAGTGAGAGGATACATGTGTGAGAGCATTTTGAGAGCTTTGAATTGCTATCTAATACTTTTGACATTTAAATCAACTGTACAGTTTATCTTATTCCCAAAAAAGTTTGTTTTTAAAATCACTGCCCTGCAAAAATTATTTGGCTTAAAAATGTATATTAATCCATCATTACTTATCCATGTCCCCTTCCTTAGCCTTTCTACACATTGCCTACATCCCTTTCCCTCTCTCAATGCTTCCCAACATTGGTCATGTCATGGCTGCTCACCGCTGGAGAAAGGGGCTCAGGCCACCCAAGGCCTTCTGGCTGCCTGATGGGCTGAGCAAATCAAGATCTCAGCACATCTATAACCCTGTAACCTGTACACAGCACAAAGGTCTGCACTGTATTAGCCAAACTTGGAGAACATCCATTAATACTTCTTAGAGCAAATACAGGGAATTACACAAAAGAGGGCAAAAGCAAGGAAGGGAACAAAAAGCAAAAACAATGCAGGAGACTACTGACACATTTTCTCTCTCCAATTCTAATGACTTCAAGCTGACTCCCAGATGATAACTCTAGTACTTTTTAAACCCTTGGAGAGCAGTTAATTTCTAATGTTAAAGTTAAAGGAGATGGTGTCTGTAACTTTATCTTCACTTGAAAGGAACACAGAAGACTCTTCTGCTTAAGAGAAATGTGGAGATAAGCTAATGGGGCCCAGATTCAAAGAAAAAGAAGGATTTTTGCAAATATAGAATCAAGGTAAAATTATTAGACAAATAGGACAGATTATAATTGAGCCTTACACCTACCTTTGGCCTCTTAATCACAACTCCCTGTAGAACCTTGGAACAATGCCTTGCAGAAAGGAGTTCATTATTGTTGAAATGAAAGAACTTACTTCCGCACAGAATTCATATTCTGAAGTCTTTAATCCATAAAAACATGACTATATAAATATTACATTAATTTTCTTTGGAGGCTTTGTTCCATTAAAT
Organism: Ceratotherium simum simum; assembly: GCF_057802395.1. NCBI lineage: Eukaryota > Metazoa > Chordata > Mammalia > Perissodactyla > Rhinocerotidae > Ceratotherium > Ceratotherium simum. The sequence goes on from NC_141900.1 coordinate 32,617,732, forward strand.
GTAGAGCAGAGTTCAAGCCCTGCTCAGCTATGAGCATGCATTCTGTCTTGCCTTCAAGACTTTTTGTGTGTGTGTGTGCAGAAGATCAGCCCTGAGCTAACATTTAATGCCAATCCTCCCCCTTTTTTGCCGAGGAAGATTGGCCCTGGGCTAACATCCATGCCCATCTTCCTCTGCTTTATATGGGACGCCACCACAGCATGGCTTGACAAGCACTGCACCAGTGCACTCCCGGGATCCGAACCTGCGAGCCCCAGGCCAACGAAGTGGAGAGTGCGCACTTAACGGGTGCGCCAGCGGGCCGGCCCCCTATATGACTTTTTTTTAACCAGCTACTTTAGCAGTTACAAAAGCAAGCCAAATGAAATTTACGTGACCACCATGTCCCCTGAGGACCAAACTGAAACAGCACTTTATAGTGATAAAATAGTAACATATTATTAGAGTTTCTCCACACAAAAATGTCCCCCAACTTGCCAGTTATAATCTTAATAAACAAATTATTTTTGAGAAACATATTTCAATGGTTCATATATCTATATGTATATAAATATATATCTACATATAGACATATATCTATCTCCCATTTCATGAGCTGATCTGAGGTGAAAGTTACTACTAGACATAACGATTACATTTAAAGAAGCTGAACGCTTGTGACTCACACCCTGTTATCTCCTTTATTTCATTTCTTCCTTACCGAGACTAACCCAGAAATCATTTCACTCCTATGTTGTTGTCCCATGCAGCCAGAAGAAACATTTGCACAGGAAAAGGCAACAGTAAGGAAGAAAATCATTTAGATACCAGAAAAGATAAATGAAGAAACGAAGTGGGTAAGGAGGGAGGAGACATAAACAATACTCCTTTTACACAGGCTTTTTGATTAGCATTTCACTAAAAATATCACAATAAACACCCTGATATTAAAATCATCCATTCATTAAAAGCATTAGTATGAAAATGGTAAGTAAAGCAGGAGTTCCTAAAACGGCCTAAAGTTACAAAACAAAACATTGATATTTAGAAAAGATTCTTCTTCCTAAATATTATGAAAACATTTAGCAGTGATGCAAATAGCCACTTATAAGAACAAGGAATAATTTTGTTTCTGTTAAGCAAACAGAAATCAATACTAATAGGTAAACATTTGTAAAACGGAAGGGAGAAAATGTTTTTAAATCAGGAGAAGAAAACTATTCTATAGTACTGAATTAAATTCATTTTAAATTCTGCTTAAATTTCCATTCCAACACAGCCAGCTCCTTCCTGCAGCCACTAATTTGAAGAGACTTCAAGACTAAGACCTTAGTTACTTGTGTTGGTGGAAGCAGAGAAGGGAAGAGGTAGAACGAGAAAGAAAACTGAAGGATTATATTTGCTCTAAGATAATTTTATCAATTCTACTTCCAAAACATCCTGTATCTATGTACTTGTCACCCCTCTCCCGCCTGAGGTCCTGATCAGGCCACCACAAGCCCTTCCACCTGGACCATTACAACAGCCTTTGCAATGTTCTCCCTGCTTCCACTCTGACTGCTCTCGTCTATTCACCAGACACTTACAGGCAGAGAAATTCTCTTATAACATGGATAGTCATTCCCTTCTTTAGGATCCTCAACTGCTTCCCTGTGCCCTTGGAATAAAATCCTAACTCCTCACCATGGCCTGCAAATCCTCAAGTTCTGGCCCCACCCACCTTCAACAGCCTCTCTTCACCTCAGTCTCCCCTCACTCAACTGAGCTCCAGTCACACAAGCCTTAGAATAGTTCCTAGAACATACCAAAGTCTTTGCCACCTCGGGAAATCTGGGAGACTCTTCTATCCCCACCCCCACGACAACAGGGTTTTCCTCATCCCTCAGGGCTCAGCCTAGATGAAACCTCAAAGATGCTTCCCTGACCACCATATTTACAGTAAATTTGGCCTCCTCACCCTCATCAGCACACTCTTTGATTCTTTCATGGCAATTTTAAAAATCTGTAATTTAATTCATTTCTTTGATGACTTCTTTCTTGTCTGCCTTCCTACTTTCCTCCTTCCTTCCTTCCCTTTTTTTCCACCTTACTATTTTCACTGAGGCTCACATGAGGGCAGACATCCTCTATTTCTGATTGACTATTGAAAACCCAGAGCCTAGCCCAGTGCTTGGCTTGTGGTAGATGCTGGCTACATTTGTTGAATGAGTGAACTTGCAAGAAACAGCCAAACTGGAAAGAACCTTAGGTCATTAGGTATAGTCTTAAGGCTACTCTTGATCTCCAGGCAAATCTAACTTCCCATTCTCCAAGGGAGCACGTCCCTTCAAAGATACATTCCAGTAACTAGTATCTTCTGAAGAAATGATTCCACACATAAAATCAATCTTGGAATATAGCTGTGTAAGCCCATTTGCTTATTCTTACAATAAAAAATTGATCACCATCTTCATTTATCATTTATCAATCTTCATTAATCATTACATTAAAAAAATGATCTCAATTCCTTTAAACTTTCAGTGAACTAAATGATCAGATTTATCTAAGTTCGGAATATTGGACTTGACTCCATAATGTCCTTTCTCTCCTTACCCAGGTTACATCTCATACATCATTACAGTTTTTTGTTGCTAATAATAGTATCTATTAAAAGTATTATCACATTCCTCAAATTTAGGATGTCACTAATTGTAACAAGTATTGTTATTCTGTTATTTTATGTAGCATTAAGAAGGCAGTTTAATAGGACACTCCACATACAGCTGGGACCCAAAGGGCTAGAGCCTCAGTATAATAAATACATGACACATGGAAAGTGAGAACTTGCTTGTCTCAACCCTGGCAAAAGTTGACGTGAACAAAACACCTCCTCTGAGAATCTGGACCATCAGGCAGTACTCATGCTGGTCTGAAGTATGAATTCACACTACCCATGTGGTTCAAAAACTTCTGGACAAAGAACTTAAGGTAAGGTCGTCTCAGCTTAGCAGTGCCCCCAGTCAATGGCAGAAGCAAACACAAATCCTGCCTGGAAGAACTCGACTTCAATCCAGACCCACAGCAATTCTAAAATGACACTGATTGTATGATTTTTCTCAATTTCAGAGAGGGTGGCTTGTGAGAGAAAAAATGTGCATCTTAGAACTGAAGAGATACTACATGTTTTCTAATTGTTCACTGCTGGTTCACAGGAATGTCATCTTTTCTGAATCATGATCAGCTTACCCAGAGATCTTACTGTACATTGTTACTCTGAGGAGTCTACTGGAATTTTTAGGTAGACAATCAGATCATCTGTGAACAATGACAGTTTTGTTTCTTGTTTTCCTATTCTTAAAGCTTTTCTTTTTTGTTTTCTTTTATTATTATTACTCCTGTTTGTCTTCTTCATCTTATTATCTAGTACCAGTACAATAGTAAATAGACACGATGCTAGCAGACATAGTTCTCTCATTCGTTATTTTAAAAAGGAATGCTTTTGGGACCAGCGCTGTGGCTTAGCAGTTAAGTGTGCGCACTCCGCTACCGGCGGCCTGAGTTCAGATCCTGGGCGTGCATCGACGCACCGCTTCTCCTGCCATGCTGAGGCGGCATCCCACATACAGCAACTAGAAGGATGTGCAACTATGACATACAACTATCTACTGGGGCTTTGGGGAGAAAAAGGGGAAAAAAGGAGGAGGATTGGCAATAGATGTTAGCTCAGAGCTGGTCTTCCTCAGCAAAAAGAGGAGGATTGGCATGGATGTTAGCTCAGGGCTGATCTCCCTCACAAGAAAAAAAAAGGAATGCTTTTCACATTTTACCATTGAGTATGAAATTTCCTGTGGAATTTGGTATATGCTCTTTATTAGGTAATAAAGTCATTTCTTATTCCCAGTTCTAAGAGTTTTTGTCATGAATCATATGTAATTAATGCTTTTTTCCCATCCCTCAAAAAAACGTTTCTTTCTTTTAATCTGTTAATGTGGTTAATTATATTGATAGATTTCCTAATGTTAAACCATCTTTGCACTCATGAGATAAAGCCAACATCTTCAGGATTTACTTGGAATCCTGATACTTTTCACATGGCTTTGTTCAACCAATAAGTTTTCTAGACTTTCTGCATCTATGTTTTAGGTGACACTGTCCTATAATTTTCCTTCCTCATATACATGTCTGGTTGTGGTATCAAAGGTACACTAGCCTCATAAAATGAACTAGCAATTTTCTATGTACTCTTTTTCATTCTCTGAAACAATTTGTGTAAGATGGCGTTATCTGTTTCTTGAAGTTTTGGTAGAACTTGTCTGTAAAATTGTCTGGACTTGGTGGCTTCTGCTTGTTTACCTGTGTATGTGTACGTAGAGGCAGGGATAGAGATCTTTAACTGTGGATTCAATTCCTTTAATGATTATAGGTCTACTCAAGTTTTCTTCTTCTTAAGTGAGAGTTTTAATCTATATTTTTCTAGGATATTGTCTATTTCATCAGGGTTTTAAACATTTCTTGGTAAAAAAACTGTAATTTTTTAAATAGATTTTTTTTATCTGTAGCAATTTTTTCTTATTCATTCTTTTGTTCCTGATTAAACTTACAAAATACTTCGTTATTTATTAGTCTTTTCAAAGAATTCATTTATGGATTTGTCAACCCTCTGCTTTTTTATCTTTATTTTCTATTAAATTTATCTTTGCTCTTATCTTCATTAATTCCTTCTTATACTTCCTTTACTCTGTTGTTCTTTTTCTAACTTCTTAATTTGGATGCTTAGTTCATTAATTCTGAGCCCTTTTTCATTTCCTCTACCAGATATGCTAGTGGTATCACTGGACTAGGATTCGTTTATTATGTGAAACCCTCAGGTTTGGGGAGAGAGAGCTCCCTAGTCCACAGAGGATTATAAATTCAGACTCTAAGTGCACCTGAGGGGGAGGCCTGAGATTTTGATTTCTGTGGACAGATGCTCTCCCCCAGCTCAGAAACTAGGCAGAAGCACACAAGGTTTGCCTCTCTCCCTTTGCTGGCAGACTTATTCTTTTTCTGGTCCACCTTTCCACTGAGGAAAACTGGAAAAGAATTCTAAGTTCAAAACTTCATTCTGTGTCTACTCAAACATTAACTATTCAGAAAGGACTTTTCTGAACAATCTCTCTAAATAGTACCCCCTATGACTCTAACAGAGTATTTTATTTCCCCAAATAATATTGACCTCAGCTCTTATATGACATCTTTTGTTTATTTGTGGTTGTCAGTACCCTTCCCCTCCCGCTGCTAAAATGTTAGTTCCAAGAGAGGAGGGCTGTATGGATTTCACTGGATGTTTGCCTGGTCATTAAGCAGACTTCCCATTTTATTATTCAGACATATTTTAAAGCAAAAGCTTAGCACAAGTTGAGATAGAACATAGATATTGCTTTCCTTTCAACTATGGTAGTAGTTAGCCATCACAAATTATTCTCAAGGGATATCTTTGTGGGTATGAAATATATCATATCAACAAAAGTGTACTCCAGACACACATGTACAGTAAGAATAATTATACAGAGAACATCCATGTAAGCACAACTGAGGTGAAGAAACAGAACACGGCCAGAGCCACAGAAGCTCCTGCCATGTGTCCCACTCTTATTACCAACTCCTTATCTGCCCCAGAGGGAACCATTATTCTTACTTTTATAAAAATCCCTTGTTCTAATTTACGGCTCTACCAAGCAATGTATAAACTTCCCAATTAAAATGATTAAATTTCTCTCTATATCTTACACATAATATTCATTCAATCTTAGAGAATCAAGAATTAGCTTGATGGAGAAAAAAATTATCAGCAGAGATAGAAAATATGTTTCAGCCTTAAAATACTATTCCACGTCACTACCTAACTAGCAGATATAAGAAGGGTACAACTAGAATTACAACTTTTCCAGAACATTAGTTATACTCTAATGTATCCATAAAGCTATTTAAGGAAACACATATATTGGAGAATACCCTTATAATCAATACTGTCAACCTGAAGACCTCTTCAGCTACTGCTCCAGCTTTTGCATACGCCAAGAGTTCTTGATTAGTAAATGAAGAGAGTATCTGTTTAAAAATGCAATTTCAGACCATTTAAAACTGTTTAACAAATTAACTGTATCTTTTGTAAAGTAAAAATAAATATATACACAAATGCTGCTTGTATGTACATGTATGTGTAGAAGAAAATCTTTTCCTTGTCTTTGGTCATGATGTTCTATTTTTTAGTATATATATTCACTCTGTAAGCCACTTCAAATTCTTTCTGGACTGAGATGGTAGATAAAAAATTATAATAAAAGTTTTATTTTCTCACTAAATACCTCATGGATCCTCATCTAAATGAATAAAACTGGGACTTCCAGGAGATCTTAAATTTCAGAAAAGGAGGTGTATACTATAATCATTAACAAAAACTGAAAAAAAGGCATTCTATCAAGGAAATACAGTGTGTGCTCAACACACAATCGCTAACAGTACTCTGGTTCAGAAGTGTCAAGATGGGAGGCCAGAAGAATGCAGGGGACCAAGCGCTGTGCTCTGACAGGACTTCAAGAAGGTTTCACATGCCAGGGGAAGCAGAGAGTTCGCTTTGCTGGTGGCTCCTAAGCAAAGCAATACATTCAGCCCCAGGGAGGCTTTATGGATACTCTTTGATCCTTCTGTTTGATTCCTGAACATTTATTCCTTGGAAGGAACAGTACTGAGTACTTTATATACACAGCATCTCACTTATTCTTCCCAATTGGACAGTAAAGTAGGTATTATTTCCCCCATTTTATATACGAGGAAATGGAGGGATGAAGAGGTTAAGTAATTTAATTATCCAAGCTTCAAGGGAAATATCCAAGATGCAAGGCTCAGTCCACATGGCTTCAAAGTCTGAATTAACAGCCACTGGAGTGGCTCTCTCTTGAAACCAGCCACTGACATGTGAACTGGGGTCCCAGAGGGCCCTGTCATGAAAATTGGATCAACTGGCAGGGCAAGGACTAAGGTTACTATTTGTACCTGGGATGCCTAAGCAGTCAACCATCCAACTAAAGATTATACACCCAAGCAATTCATAGTAAAAATCTAACTAAATAGTATTACACTCTTTCAATAAACAATTTACAGGCATTTGTGGACTCATCTGGATAAGTAATATCAGTCTATTCCACACTGTCAGAAAATCTAAAACTTGTTTTGATTTCAACAGTGCATTACTTCCTTTCCTGAGTGTGAAGGTAAAAGGAGCTATGATAGATGTGGGAATGGGTGCGTGAAGGCAAACGAACATTTAGCAACTATGTTCCATGTGCAGATATTGTGCTGCACGTACTCATCTTCTTTGGTACCCAAAGCCATAACCCACAATGCCCTAGACCTTCCTGACTTCTCAAAGCGACCTTCCTAGGGCTGCCCCGTCACACTTGCCAGAATGATTCATAGCACTGGGTCTGAGGCTGGATGGTTACTGCCATCCCTGAATAAACAGGTCTGCATAAGATAAGAGGCCCATCCAATATGCTTCAGCTATTCGTCTCTCTCCTCTTGAAAACTTACCCCACAACAATCACCCACACCAGAGGCAGCCAACAACAGGAAGATTACCAGAAATATTTTTGAATTACAAGTTTCAAATATGCTGTTTTAATTTATTAATATATCAAGTACCTATTAATTCAATAAACCTGGCTCTTTTTCCCTTCTATGACCTTTCATAACTATAAGCATATACTTAGGCAAGACTAGAGTAGAATCTTCACTAAGTGTTTTGTTTCATTTTCTGTTTTATTTTTTTATTGAGGTCTTAAGTTTATAACATTGTGAAATCTCAGTTGTATATTATCATTTGTCAGTCACCAAGTAAATGTGCCCCTTTACCCCTTATGCCCATCATCCAACCCCTTCCCCTCTGGTAACCACTAATCTGTTCTCTTTGTCCATGTATTAGTTTATCTTCCACATATGAGTGAAATCATATGGTGTTTGTCTTTCTGTGTCTGGCTTATTCTGCTTAACATAATACCCTCAAGGTCCATCCATGTTGTTTGAATGGGACGATTTTGTCTTTTTTCATGGCTGAGTAGTATTCCATTGTATATATATGTACACCACATCTTCTTTATCCAATCATCAGTTGATGGGCACTTGGGTTGCTTCCACTTCTTCGCTATTGTGAATGATGCTGCAATGAACGTAGGGGTGCATAAGTCTCTTTGAATTGTTGATTTCAAGTTCTTTGTATAAATACCCAGTAGGCGGATAGCTGGGTCATATGGTATTTATATTATTAATTTTTGGTGAAATCTCCACACTGTCTTCCATAGTGGCTGCACCAGTTTGCATTCCCATCAGTAGTGGATGGGGGAATCCCTTTTCTCCACAACCTCTCCAACATTTTTTATTTGTTGTCTTGGTGATTATAGCCATTCTAATGGATATAAGGTGATACCTCAGTGTAGTTTTGATTTGCATTTCCCTGACGATTAGTGATGTTGAACATCTTTTCCTGTGCCTATTGGCCATCTGTGTAACTCCTTTGGAAAAATGTCTGTTCATATTCTCCGGCCATTTTTTGATCAGGTTGTTCATTTTTTCATTGTTGAGTTGTATGAGTTCTTTACATATTTTGGAAATTAACCCCTTGTCAGATATATGATTTGCAAATATTTTCTCCCAGTTTGTGGGCTGTCTTTTCATCTTGTGGATGGTTTCCTTTGCTGTGCAAAAGCTTTATTCTGATGTAGTCCCATTTGTTTTCCTTTTGTTTCCCTTGTTTGAGTAGACATGGTATTCACAAAGATATTGCTGAGACTGACGTTAAAGAATGTACTATCTATATTTTCTTTCAGGAGTTTTATGGTTTCAGGTCTTACATTCAAGTCTCTAAAACATTTTGAGTTAATTTTTTGTATGGTGTAAAATAATGGTCTACTTTCATTCTTTTGCATGTGGCTATCCAGTATTCCCAACACCATTTATGAAGAGACTTTCCTTCCTCCATTGTATGTTCTTGGCTCCTTTGTTGAAGATTAGCTGTCCAGAGATGTGTGGTTTTATTTCTAAGCTCTCAATTCTCTTCCATTGATCTGTGTGTCTGTTTTTCTCCCAATACCATGTTGTTTTGATTACTATAGCTTTGTAGTATGTTTTGAATTCAGGAAGCATAATACCTTCAACTTTGTTATTTTCTCTCAGGATTGCTTTGGCTATTCAGAGTCTTTTGTTGTTCCATATAAATTTTAAGATTCTTTGTTCTATTTCTGTGAAGAATGTTATTGGGATTCTGACTGGGATTGCACTGAATCTGTACACTGCTCAAGGTATTAATGGACATTTTAACTAACTTCTTTGAATCCATGAGCATGGAATGTCTTTCCATTTTTTTTGTCTTCCTTATTTCAATAATGTCTTACAGTTTTCAATGTGTAGGTCTTTCACCCCCTTGGTTAAATTTATTCACTGGTATTTCATTCTTTTTATTGTGATTGTAAATGGAATTGTATTCTTGATTTCTCTTTCTGCTAGTGTGTTATTAGCGTATAGAAATGCAAATGATTTTTGTATGTTGATTTCGTACCCTGCAACTTTACTGTATTCATTGATTATTTATAATAGTTTTTTTGTAGATTCTTTACGGTTTTCTATATATAGAATCATGTCATCCACAAATAGTGACAGTTTTACTTCTTCTTTTCCGACTCAGATCCCTTTTATTTCTTTATCTTGTCTATTGCTCTGGCCAAAACTTCCAGTACTACGTTCAATAAGAGTGGTGAGAGTGGGCATCCTTGTCTTGTTCTTGTTCTCAGACGAATGGCTTGCAGTTTTTCACTGTTGAGGATGATGTTAGCTGTGGGTTTGTCATATATGGCCTTTATCATGTTGAGATACTTTGCTTCTATTTCCATTTTCTTGAGAGCTTTTATCACAAATGATGTTAGATCTTGTCAAATTCTTTCTCTGCATCTATTGAGATGATCGTGTGGCTTTTACTCCTCATTTTGTTAATGTGGTGTATCACACTGATTGATTTGTAGATATGAACTGTCCCTGCATCCCTGGAATAAATCCCACTTGATTGTGGTGTATGATCCTTTTAATGTATTGCTGTACTCAATTTGCTAATATTTTGTTGATGATTTTTGCATTTATGTTCATCAATGATATTGGTCTATAATTTCTTTGTGTATTGTCCTAGGCTGATTTTTGTATCAGGGTAATGTGCTCATAAAATGAATTAGGAAGCATCCCATCCTCTTCAATTTTTTGGAAGAGTTTGAGAAGGACGGGTATTAAATCTGCTTTGAATATTTGGTAGAATTCACCACAGAAGCCTTCTGGTCTTAGACTTTTGTTTTTTGGGAGGTTTTTGATTACTGTTTCAATCTCTTTACTTGTGATTGGTCTATTCAGATTCTCTATTTCATCTTGATGCGGTTTTGAAAAGCTATATGATTCTAAGAATTTATCCCTTTCTTTTAGGTTATCCAATTTGTTGGCATATATCTTTTCACACTATTCACTTATAATCCTTTGTATTACTGTGGTGTATACTGTAATTTCCCCTCTTTCACTTCTGATTTTATTTATTTGAGTCTTTTCTCTTTTTTCTTAGTGAGTCCAGCTAAGGGTCTATCAATTTTATCTTCTCAAAGAATCAGCTTAGATTCATTGATGCTTTCTATTGGTTTTTAGTCATTATTTTGATCATTTTTGCTCTGATTTTTATTATTTCCTTCCTTCTACTGACTTTGGGCTTTGTTCTCATTTTTCTGGTTCTTTTAGATGCAGTATAAGATTATTTGATATTTTTCTTGTGTTTTGAGGTAGGTCTGCATTGCTATAAACTTTCCTCTTAGTACCACTTTTGCTGCATCTCATAAGTTTTGGTATGTTATGTTTCCCCTTTCATTTGTCTCCAAGTATTTCTGGATTTCTCCTTTGATTACTTTATTGATGCAGTAGGTGTTCAGCAGCATGTTGTTTAGTCTCCACATATTTGTGACCCTCCTAGCTTTTTTCTTGTAGTTGATTTCCATACCACTGTGTTCAGAAAAGGTGCTTAATATGATTCCAATCTTCTTTAATTTATTGAGGTTTGCTTTGTTCCCCAACATATGGTCTCTCTTTGAGAATATTCCATGTGCATTTATTTACATAGTGATCTGTGGACTAAAGAGCTAGCAGCGAAATTTTACTTTATGCAATTACTCACAGTTACTACACAGTGGTAGTCAAATTGGAACTATGTTGTTGTGGGACTGATATTATTTTGCTAAATTGTAGTAACTGAAATTAGTGCTTATTGGAACAGTGCAAAGTGAGGACTGCCTTATTTAATTAATTACAAACAAATAAACCCCTCACATGTTAGCATAAATAATGTATTTTTATGAAAACCATATTTTCCAAAACAACAAAAGAATCGGCAAGAATAGCGCTGTTTTACATCTTTGCAAATATCTGTAATGTTGTGTTTAACAGAAAATAACTAAATTCTCATATCTACTTCCGCATTCAATCTATTCTAAGACTACATACCACGCAGCCTCTGGAAAACTACACTGTACACTTGTTAAAGAATGAGTAGGGGACAGGCCGGTGGCATAGTGGGTAAGACCTCCTGCTCCACTTTGGCAAGCCGGGGTTCGCTGGTTTGGATACCAGGCATGGACCTACACACCGCTCATCAAGCCATGCAGTGGTGGTGTCCCACATACAAAATAGAGGAAGATGGGCACAGGTGTTAGCTCTTTGTGCTGAGGAAGACTGGCAACAGATATTAGCTCAGGGCCAATCTTTCTCACACACACACAAAAAGAATGGGAACAAACAAGGCAAATAATGTAGAATTGTTAAGAAAATAATTTTGACCTTTCAGACCTCTGAAAGGGTCTGGGTCCCAGAGTATACTTTGAGAATCAATACCCTAAAGCATTCTTTGTATTTAATGAAACATCTTTTTCCTATGCAACTAGAATGGTAGTAGTTATATATCCTTGAGAGATTTAAGAAAATAGTTACTCAAATAATTTTCAGTCTTCTTTGGGTCAGATTAATAATCTTGACTGAGAAAGGCTGACAGAGATTAATGTACATAGCACTACCTACAACACCAACGGGAACATAATGGAGGAAGCCATTATATAAAAGAAAGAAAAAAAAAAGAACATCGAGGAAGAAACACTGATGAAACTGGTCTCCTGTACATAAAAGATAGTCAAGTTAGATAAATAATAGAGGTAATGCATGAGTAAATGACTAGAAACAAAAAGAAGGTAAACAGAAACCAGATTAAAGAGGGACTTGAAAACTCATTTTTGTTTCATATGTCCATTTCATTGACAATACAGCAAAAAAAATGCTGCCAGTCCTCAGCAAGCTTTTAATAAGAATAAATCAGTATAATGTTCTTATTCAGGGAGAGAATAAAATGGAAAGTGTTCTTAAACTGAATAAACAAACCCAGAGTCTTCACCTCCACCTTTGACCTGAAAAGAAAGAAACTTCTGACTCTGAATGTTTCTCTCTAATCTTTATTAGGTAGAATGGAAGAGGAAAGCTGACTCTGCAATCAGATTCAAGGTACAAGTAACCTACTGCCTTAAAAAATTACGTTATCTAAGATAGTAATGCACGTTGTGAAATGAACTGAAAATTATATTTAAAGATAAAAGTAATAAAGTGCTTATTTCATCAAAAAGAGCTAGGTTAGAACTCAATTTCCACCTGTACCAGTCTGATGAGATTTTACTAGTCACTACTGTCCTCCAGGAATAATACAAAATTACTTAACAAGTGATGTACTCTGTAAACTGTAAAGGGAAAAAAGGGCCATGGATAGTAACACATATATTTCTGTAGCATCCAGGGGCATATACAGATCAGTGGTCAACAAAACACGAGTCTTTTTATTCTGTTATCAATTATATTCCTAGAGAAGACAGTATCTGCATGACAAAAACCTTAAATGGTGAATCTCAGAGCATGAAATTACTTTAAACTCAACATCTGACTAAAAACTAAAACAAAAGCAAAGTCCAAATATCCCAAAGCATATCATTAGACACAATTTCTGGTATTTCCAAGCATGAAGTTGTTTTAAGGGTGACAAAGCATTTTAAATAATTTCTATTATATCAAGGTTAATAATGAACAAGAAGAATGTTTCCCAGCTTTGCTCCACCATTTATACCCTGCTCTCCTCCTGAAACCAAAATTTCAGAAGGCAAATTACTTCCTTAGAGTCCATGTTTCACTCCAGCTAGCCAAGTCTTCCCACTCAACACTTAATTCTCTAGAATCATGTAGCTAGCTCTACTGTGTCAGAACAATGAGAATCTTTTCCTCCACAACACAGTAACTAGCTAAGATGTGCGATAAAAACCAAACCTGTAAAAACAATTTCAATACATCTAAAAAATATCACACAGATGCCGAGCTATTTCCTGATAATGACTGACATTAATATTAGTCATCTATTTCCTGAAGAGAACTGATTCTGAAAAAATGAAATGACAATTTGACAGATGTCTAAAAATACCAAATCAAGTCTAAATAACTGCTTTTACATAAGAATTAGAAAACCAAAAATTTACATAAAAGGGTCCTATAATTATGTGCAGTTTTTGAAATGTCTCTGTCTTAAAAGATTCTCTTTCCCACCTTCATCATCCCAAGAAAATTTTTGTTAGCTTTGAAATAAGAAAGAATGATTATGATTAAAACCTTCAAACCTAAGAAAGCATGAACTACTGTTTTCCCTTTGGCAACATACCAAGAAAAACAAGATAGTTACCAAAACTATGTTTAAAAAATCTTCATTACACTCATATATTAAAGTAATTTTTTCCATAGTTCATAGAATTGTAACATAATTGTAACTACAAATGATTAGAAAGCAAAAACTATAACAACAAAATAAAATCATCATTTTGTTAAATTTCGACACTATTGGAAAGAAACTATTCAAAAAGTGGAAATTCACCTTCAATATTTAAGGTCCTGCATTAGTAATATACACACATATATTCACATATATAAAGAGTAATTAAGTAGGAAAGAAATGTATTCACATCTCTTTACAACAAACATATAATTTTAACCATTTATCAAGTAGGCTTCAGAAAAAATAAATTTCACACAAAACAGATCTTCTTATCTATAATGTTATATATCCCTTTAAGTGGAACGGCATCTGAAGAGAACTAAAGTACATAAAAGAATCTAGAATCATCACATTTCAAAACTAAAAGGGGTTCAGAAGAAGTTACAGTCATTGATATTTTTACATGGAATACAAGTATCCAAATTCTGAGGTAGAGTTCTTTTTCCTACTTCACACCAAATTTACAGGATTCCTGATATTATTATCGCTAGTAATAACAAAGTGGTAGGGTAACCATCCTCTGCCATTAGTATAATTTTGTTGTTAGTGCTGTCAAGTCAATTCCAACTCCCAGAGACCTTGAGTACAGCACAGTGGAATTCAGCCCGGTCTTGTTGCTCCATTCTCTCACCTTCCAGTGCTATACTGACAATGCTCTGCTGCTATTCACAGGGTTTTCATGGCCAATTTTCCAGAAGTGGGTGGCCAGGTCTTCCTAGTCTGTTTTAGTCTGGAATCTCTGCGGAAACCTGCCTATTGGAGACACCAGTGGCATAGCTTTCAGCATCACAGCAACATGCAGCCATCACAGTATGACAACCTATAGTCAGGTGGTATGGTTCTCTGACGAGGAAAGGAACCTGGGCCCTGGTCGTGAGAGCGCTGAATCTTAACCACTAGACCACTCGGGCTGGCTATTGACAGAACATCCATCATCAATAATTAACAAGGAGATGGCTGCCAACAGACAGATACAACCCACACCAAATATAATGTAAAACTGTGACTATAGATGATAATGAGCACCGTATCCAGATATCTGTTCATTGGAAGCTTATTTCTTCTCTTACATTTCACATGAGAAACCCAAAAATTCTTTTAGAATCAGCAATTTGCCTTCTCTGTTCAAGTACTATGTACATTAAGAATTCCCAACCATCATGTGTATTTCCCCTTTATTTTTCTATAATTTTAATCTATTTTGTAATGAGAAAAAAAAATACTTTTCACATATCCTTTTAGCAGGAGTCTGTAGGCTGTTGTCCACAGGTGAAATCAAACCAGTTGCCTGTTTCTCTAAATAAATTTTTATTGAAACACAGAAAAAAAAAGTCCCAATCATCTTCTCTGGAATTTGTACCCTGAAACACAAAGGTTTCTCTCATCGTAGTGTTTACCATTTTTAAAAATTTTACTCCATGTAAAAATTAAAAGGAGAGAGAGAGAGAGGAGTATATTTCAAAATATTTTCCCCACCTGTTCTGTCAAAATTTCTTTTAAAAAGAATTGTTAATCTAGGCACCTTAATGGTGAGATACTACATTACTAACATCTTATATTGCTATATAAGCAGAGAAATGACAGCAGATTGCCCAACATGAAAAATAACTTAGAAGCACTATCTTAAAAAACAAGGAAGAAAAAGGCAAATTTTTCAAAAAAAAATTCATCTAAAATCAGAAAGCTATCAAACCAAGAAAATTTCCCATCTTAAAATAAATTAACTCGTTTGACCTCTTATATGAAAAAAATTCCCAATTAAAATCCTGTTACCAAAGAATACTTAAACTATACACTTGGACCACATACCCCTTTAGAATCCAATTGTTCTTTTTCCAATCACAAACAAAAATATTCAAGTAACATATTTTAACATAGGTAAACAATCTAATCAACTACATATTCAATGAAGCAACACAACAACAGGTAGAACAGGGGCTTTGATATCAGAAGGGCCTGGATCCACACCTGGCTCTGCCACTATCCATTCCTTGTCGAGACACTTAACCTCTCTGAACCTCAGTTTCCTCAGTAATCAATTACCTAATTATTGTGAAGATTAAAGGAGATAGCACATATAAAGTATTTAACATGGTGTTAGCTTATACAAAAATTACTAAACTTGAGCAGACAGGGTTAATAACATCTAAGAACAGAAAAAAAGAGGCAGGAATTTCGGGTGCCTACATATAAACAGATTTTTTTAGAAAGCATAATATATAGCGATCATGGTTTATCAACCGTTGAAATGCTAAGAAAATGAAGGTCAGCCCTGATAGCCTAGTGGCACGCTCTGTTTCAGCGGCCCGGGTTCGGTTCCCAGGTGTGTAAACACACCACTTGTCTGTTAGTGGCCATGCTGTGGGGCAGCTCACATTAGAAAAAAAAAACGGAAGATTGACAACATATGTTAGCTCAGGAGAATCTTCCTCAGCCAAAAAAAAAAGAAGAAACTGAAGCCTTCTAGTTTCCGGTTCTATGGCTCAAATACAAACACACAGACACAAACACACATGTCATACACATGCATGCACACACAAACCAGATCCAACTGATCTGTCATAGACACTCAAGGCAGCATAGCATAAGAGAAAACCACAGGTTTTGAAACCAGATATGTTTGGGCTTGAATTCTGGCAACGGTAGCCTTAACTATAAAATAAATCTGCTTTAAATAAAACTGGTTTTAATTAGAACTTTCGTTATTAGTCATAAACACTCAATCTAATATTTTTCCTCCAAAAAGCACATTCTACATGCATTATATAAACTAAGTAATATATTTCTTCAGATACTATGTAGAGATATTTTGTGGGTTTTATTTATTAAAATATTTAATTGTATTTTTAATATTAATTTTGAGACTAAATCTGGAATATAACAGAAGATATGGTTTTAGATTGCAAATACTAAGAGAAACTTTAAAATTTCAAAGTCAAATGTTAAATTTGAATATTTGGGGTATATTATTATCCTATCCTCTTCTAAGGACAATTACTATCATTGGAGGAAATGGGCATTAAGTCATTTTATTTAGCAAAAACAACAAAATGTGTGTATTATACATATTTTCTATCTTTTACAAAATATTTTCAAAACAGTATGCATTTTAGAATTTCTACCTATTGCTGTAAAATATTGCTTTTTATAATCAGAAAATTAAAGTAGATTGCTTTGGAAAAGTAAACATCAAAAATATATCCGTTAATTTATTTCAGCCTTCATCCTTCTTTTGGTTTTAATTCAAACATTGGAAGAGATAAATTTTTATTTTTCCATTTCCACATTAAATTTCAGTTAGAATGACTCCATTCAAAAGAAACCAAATTCTACTTCTGAAGCTATTAGATGTTTAAAACTCTACTATTATTAGAGATTAGTCATTAGAGAGACTTTTAAAAATAAGTTAGGTTGGTTCTTTACTTCAACCTTATACTGAAAATGTCCACTGCTATCATTCTTTTTTCTTTTTTTTTTGGTGACGGAGATCAGCCCTGAGCTAACATCCATGCTAATCCTCCTCTTTTGGCTGAGGAAGACTGGCTCTGAGCTAACATCTGTTGTCAATCCTCTTCCTTTTTTTTTTCCCCCCAAAGCCCCAGTGGATAGTGGTACGTCATAGTTTCACATCCTTCTAGCTGCTGTATGTGGGACGCGGCCTCAGCATGGCCGGAGAAGCGGTCCATCAGTGTGCACATGGGATCCGAACCCAGGCCGCCAGCAGCGGAGCATGTGTACTTAACCACTAAGCCACGGGACTGGCCCATCATTCTTCACTACTTAGAGAGAACTAAGTAGTTCTCATTTGATAAACCTGCCTACTATGTACCAGATGCTGGGAATAAACTGGATGCTGAATAAACTATGATTCCTGTACTTGAGAAATTCACATTCTAATAGAAGACAAAAAAGATAATGAGATTACAGTATCAGGAGGGCTATGTGTATTTACATAACCTATTCCAGAAAAGACTTGAGAATACTTATGGGAATAAATAAAATACAATCAGTTGACTGCATAATCTAAAACTGGGGAGGAAGATGAAAAATATGGGAATAGACTTCCACTTCCAAGTAGGATGGAGTGACTACTGGTAGACCAGTGCTCCCACAGAGTACAACTAGAAAAACTGGGGAGGGGGTTACAGAAATCTTATGTTCAAAGGATGCAGAGAGTTGCTAAAACAATAATTAGAGAGGCTAAGGCTTCAGAGAAGGGGGAAGCTCAAAAAGGTGAGCTGACTGCTACAGCGGCTTTTACCCAGGAGTGTCTGCCAATTCTGAGTGCTGCTAGGGTCTGGCACCCACAGAATGTTGCTAATGGGGGACAGAAAGACCAGGAAAGCTTTTGAAGGAGACTTGGGAAAGCCTCAAACACAGTATGACCTTCTCTTTATCAGGAGACTAAGATCCTAATCAGAACGCCTCTGAAGAACAGAATAAAGCATGTGGTAGTTTCAGAAGACAAAATAACAGTTTAGGACTACTGGAGAAACAGTGCTGGAAAATACACCAAACCTAGGTTGAAAACCCTGGAGGGCCAGGGGCAAAGTAAAGGCTGACTGAGACTTACCAGGGTTGAAATCCAGCCTGGACTCAGCACAATCCCCGACTGGATGAAGATGATGAGCCACCACTTTGTCTTCTAGAGGAATGTAATATTAGGAAAGGAAAGTGAGCACTATCCTCTACTACTGGCCATGGCCACTAGTATGCTCTTGGCCATGTTTTTCTCAAATTGGGTGGTACATGCCACCTGTTTACTCCACTGTGGTCTCTCTCTACTATATGTTATGTTCTGATGAGCACTTTTGACACATAGTGGTGAACAAAAGGGTAAACATAACAGTACTGAAAGAACAACAAAAGTGCTAAAGAAAAATTTAATACATATTATCTAGCACTCAATAAAAAAATCTAGCATGCCAAAAAACAAGGCAAAAAAAGAGAGACAGAGAAAGAAAACAGACAATAAAAAAAACAGACATAAAGATGACCCAAATATTCTAAATCAATGATGAGAACTTTAACTGTCATTAGTATGTTCAAGAGAATAAAGGAAAAGATGGATATAGGTGAAAAGATACGTACTTTTATCAGAGGATTTGCGTCTATTAAAAAAGAATCAAGTAGAAATTCTAAAACTATCTGAAATTGCAAACTCACTTGATGGGTTAAACAGTAGATGAGACCCAGCAAAAAACACGATTGATGTACAGGAAGAGAAATCAACAGAAAATATACAAACGGAAGCATAGAAAGAAAAAAAATAGAAAATACAGAAAAGAATATGAGTCAAGTGCAGCCTGAGTTTAACATACATGTAACTGGAGTATAAGAATAGCCAAAATTTTTCCACTACTGATGGAAGAGGAATGAAAAGGGTAAATATGTGGGTAAATACAAATGTACATTGCCTGAATATCGAGTGTAAAATACGATAATAAAATAATCTTGCAGAATTTAAAATATATGTAGATTTTTAAAGTATGTCTTAGGATGAGGGGGAATAAATGGTTCTAACATTACTAGAAAACAGTAAAAGTTAAATTTCCATTAGACTGTAATAAACCAAGGATAACTGCCCAAAAAAGGATATAAATCAAATATATATATAGAAAAAGAAAAAGAATATATGACTAATAAGTTCATAGAGATAAAAACTAGAATAGCAGAATAAATGGAATAAAAATTCTTTACTGATATATAAGGAAGAAAAGAGAAAAAAGTGAACATAAAAAATAGTAAAATTGTAGCTAAAAACTCAAATATAACAACATTAAATGTAAATGAGCTAAATACTCTAAATAAAAAACGAGACAAAATGCAAAATTCAATTCTATGCTGCCTACAAAAGACACTTTAAATTTAAGGAACCAGAAAGCCTGAAAGTTAAGAATGGAAAAAGATACATCATACAAACACTAACTAAAAGAAAAAGTTTTAGCTATATTAATAGCAGACAAAATAGTCTTTAAGGCAGTAACAGTATTAGACACAAAGAAGGACATTTCATTATGACAAAGGAATCAAACCACTAGGAAGAGATCACAATTCTAAATCTGCACACACCTAGTAATAGAGCAACAGGATATTTACAGCACAAAATGACAGAACTAAACGGAGAAACACACAAATCTACACTCATAGAGATAGACTTTAATACATCTCTCTCAATACCAGATAGACTAAGCATACAAAAAACTAGTAGGATACAGAAGATATCAACAACACAATTAACATACTAGATCTAATTGGCATATATAGAACACACAATTAACAATGACAGAACATATCTGTTCTATACAGAAAAAAAGAGACTTCTGACTCCTGATGCTGCCATTAGTAAAACTGAGCAAACTACCTTGGCAAAAAATTCTATTCCAGCTATCTTCTATGATGTGTTCACGGCCCACCCGGGGCGGGCCATGGGCCTGTACCCAAGTGGAGCCCCTCAACACTATACATCAAATCAAGAGAAAGATCCAGGGTCTCAGATCTGGTAATTTTGAGAATTTGGCAACTGCCCTAAGGAAGAAATTCAAAAGTAAAAAAAAAAAAAAAGCTATATGCACAAAGATATTCATTGTGGTATTATTTGTGAATGTGATAAATCAAAAATACTAAGGAAATCGCTAGGTAAATTATCATACATTATCTTAAAAAAACAATGACAGAATATATATTCTTTTCAAATGCACAGGAAATATTTATCACAACCATATGCTACATCATAAAGCAAGCATAAACAAAATTTAAGAAGTTTAAAATCTTTCACGATATGTTCTCTGCCCAGCGTAATTAAGTTAGAAACCAATAACTAAAAACAGAAAATCCTCAACTCCTTGAAAGTTAAACAATACCTTTTTAAATAACCCACGAGTCAAAGAAGAAATCCCAATAGAAACTAGAAAACATTTAAAACTAATTAATAATGAAGAGAGAACATTTAAAATCTTGTTTGCTATCCCAAAGAAATGTCAAACAAGGGAATTTGTAGCCTTAAAATGCATATATTAGAAAAGAAGAAAGGCTGGAAAACAATGATCTAAACTCCCATCTCAAGAAATTAGAAAAAGAATAGGAACTTAAAGAAAGTAGAAGAAAGGAACTAGTAAAGACAAGAGAAATCAATGAATTAAGAAACAAATGTACAACAGAGAAAAGGATCAAAGCCAAAAGTCAGTTCTTTGAAAAGATTAATAAAATTTATAAACTGCTAGCAAGAAAAAAAAAATGGGAAAAGCAGAGATCACCAATATTAGGAGAGAAAAATAGAAAATCACTACAGATTTCTTAAATGATAAAAAGATATTAAGAAAAGCTTTAAGTTAAATTTGATAGTATCAATGAAATGGGTGTATTCCTTGAAGAACTTGCTGAATCTGACACATGAAGAAACAGGAAATCTGAATTGTTCAGTATCTATTAAATAAATTGAATCTGTTACTAAAAGACTTCCCATCAAGACCATCTGTGGTTCAGATTTCTTCCCCAGTGAATTCTTTCAAAAGTTTAAGAAAAAAAGAATATTAATTTTACACAACTCTTCTACAGAACAGAATAAAAAAACATTTCCCAACTTACTTTATAAGGTCAGATAACCTTAATGACAAAACTAGACAAGAACACTGTAAGAAAGAACAATTACAGACCGATCTCTTCTACGAACAAATATGCAAAAATCCCAAATAGATTATTAACTCACTGAATGCAAAGACATGAAAAAAGATAATACAGCACAACCAAATGTCTTTCATTCCAAAGTGGTTTAGCATTCAAAAGTCAATCAATATAATTCATTACATATATAGAAAAAAAGGGAGAGAAATCATATATGCATCCTGATAGACAGAAAAAGCATTTGATAACATAGTACTCAGAATCTACTTATGATTAAAATTCTCAGCAATCTAGAAGTAGAAGGCAACTAAGAAAAACCTACTGCAAACATCCTACTTAAGGGTAAAATTGTTCATGCTTTCTGCAACACTGCGGTCCTAGTCATTGCAGTAAGACAAGACAGAAAAGGTATAAAGTTTGAAAAAGGAAGAAATAAAACAAGCAGATGACATGACTGTGTACTCAGAAAGTTAAAAAATAAACTGTGGACAATCTGTTAGGATTAATAAGTAAATCTGGTAAAGACTACAAAACCAATATTTTAAAAGGTCCATTTTACATCTATATATCAGCAGAAAAAGAAAGTAAATGAAAAATATTTAAATGATTTGTTACAATAATATAAAAATGCCACATATGGAAGGACATAAGTCTCAAAGAAGATGTATAATACTTATATACAGTCACGTGTCACTTAACAACGGAGATATGTTCTAAGAAATGTGTCATTAGGTGATTTTGTTGTGCAAACATCATAGAGTGTACTTACACAAATCCAGCTGATACAACCTACTACACATACAGGCTATACGGTGCTAATCTTATGGGACCACTGTCATGTATGCGGTCTGTGGTTGACTGAAATGTCATGTGGCGCACAATGGTATTCAAAACTACAAAACATTTTCGGGAAAAATTTCAGAAGAGTTGAATACATGAAAGGATATATTATGCTCACGGATTGCATATAAGTCTTAATACTGTAACGATGACAGTTTTCCCAAAGACAATTTATAGATTCAGTGCAATCTTAATAAAAATCACAGCAGATTTTTTTAATGGAAATTGACAAGCTGATCTTAAAATTTACTTTGCAACACCCAAGAACTGCCAAGACATTCTTGAACAATAAAGCTAGAGAACCTATAGTACCAAACATCAAGACATATTATAAAGTTATAGTTATTAAGCCAGCATGCTATCAGCTCAAGGAGAGACAGACAGACTATTGGAAAAGAAGAGAGAGCCCAGAAGCAGACACACAAGTGATCCAGTTACCTGACTTATGATAAATGTGACACTTGAGTGTAGTGAGGAAAGCATGGCCTTTTTTTTAACAAATGGTACTAGGTCAATTGATTTCCCATAAGGAAAACATTTAATCTTGACCCCTTAAACTGCACAGAGCCAGCCCTGGTGGTGTAGTGGTTAAGATTCGGTGCTCTCAAGAATGCGGCCACGGGTCGTGGTTCTGGGTCAGGGAATCACACCACCCACCTGTCAGCAAAACACAATATACTGAGAACGAAAAATCACGCCACCAAATGGGAGAAGATATGTGCATTACACATACCCGGCAAAAGACCTGCATACAGAATGTACAAAGAACTACACATCAAACAAACAAGTCAGAGATCCCAGTTGATAAATAATTTGAATTGGCACTTCACAAAAGAGCATCTCCAACGGCCAAGAGACTTATGGAAACGTGCTTAAGTTCATTAGATATCAGGGAAATACAAATTAAAACCACCACGTGACACCCCAACAAACACATCAGAATGGCTAAAATTAAAGACAGAAAAATTTCAAGTCTTAGTAAGGATGTAGAGCAACTAGAACTCTTATACACTGCTCACTAGTACACAAACTGCTACAACTCCTTGAGAAAACTGTTGTATCCACTGAAGCTGAACTGACCCAGAGATATATTTTATAAACCTGTAAAACTGAATACAAGAGTAGATAAGCTTCACATATTCCCCCTAGACTATCGTATCTCTCAACTGAGCTTCTGACATTTATCGATCAACAGCGAAATTAAGATAATACACTCTGCTAAATGCGTATGGTCTGTTGTCAGTTGAAGATGAACCCAGTTCAGCTAGAGGAAGAGATAATGACCTTCTGTGAATGCTGACAAGCCTACCTAGGACTAGTAGCTGAAAAGGTGATCATCCTGCTTCTACTGGGAACACGTACTATCAGGGCTCTAAGAATCCTTAGAAATGATACGGAACCTGCTCCAAAGCAATATAACTAATGTTGATTAAATGTTGATCAAGTCTCAACCCAAGTTCTACCACATACAGCATGACTAAAGATCGTGAGCCAAAAGTATAATCACAAAAGCCAAGGTATGAACCGTTTTACGAGGTCATACTCAAGCAAACAGTAACCAGAAAAGTAAGTCATTGAATTTCATTATTTAAACGATTATATCGCCAATAATATTCAGTAACATTTCACATAGCTCCATTTCACCCACCAAGTTCAAGCACAGCAATAGATATTTTTTTCTGATTATTCAGCAACCAGAATGTTAAGAAATCCAGGGTGCTAAAGCTCATTCACTTAACTCAGGCCTCTGGTGTTTTTTTTTTTCTAACACATGATAAATGTACTTACCTGCTTTCCTAGTTTACAATCAATTATAATGAGCAAGTCAGGATGGGAAGCACAAAGAAAAGAGCTGCTAGAAAGAAACAGGCAGAGTTGTAAGAATTAACAGCTAACTTGTTAGGAAGAGACAACAAAAGCAAAGAACTCCAAACACACAATCTTCTGGGGCCATGTAGCAAAAAGCCTCAAGAGCTACCTCAAGAGTCTCCAAGAGCAGCCACTGCACAGGGCACATTCAGAGAGACAGATCCAGAGTAAGGTCATCAACAAGCATTATGTGACGCTACATAAAGTCTTGCTAAAGAAGGTAGGGAAATATGCAATCCTTTTAAAAGCAATTCACCCAAAATGTTTTAAATATTATTGTTTATTGTGGTTTAAATCTGAACACTTAAATTATAAGCTTCAGTTATACAGAAGATTGCACTCCATGATAAATGCTGAGTAAAGCACTACAGTTGATGGGAGAATTTTAAGCTTAACTCAAACATTAGTTACGTGAAAAATACCAGCATCTCGTTCTCTGACTACACTGGAAAAATGAGGTGCTACTGTTAATTGAAATAACATTCAAGTTATGAAAAAGTATCTTGACCTATAAGAAACTAAGAACAACTATGTACATGTTATTAAAAGTACTTTAATTTTGAAAAGCATCATTTGTCTCCACTCTGCATAGCTCATCACATTATCTCCTTAAATCACTCATTAGTCCCTTCCATCCACAAGACAGGAAAATTATGACATTTTGTGCGGAGTTTCTCTTAAAGTATTGATTTAAAAGTTTAATAAATGTTATTTTTAAATCTGTGTATGAATAAATATTTAAACATATATTTTAATAATTTTCTCATAAACAACGTTAGCTTATAGAAAGAGAATTTAGATTGTAACTCGCTTTGTCAACAGAACTAAAATCAAAGAAACATGTAAGCTTTTCAATAATCCATGAAGCTTAAAATTGACAGAAAAAATGACTGATACCTGGTTTTCTATGGGTGAAAAATGCAGGTAAAAAAAAAATCCTGAAGGATTTTAAAAATTTAATTTCTCAAAGTTCTAAATGGTAGAGAATATGCAGGGAAAATAGTAGTTGGTGCACAGAACCAAAGTCAGTCTACGAATCTTCTGGAGCTGAATGTGGAATATTTAGAGGACTCAAATGACCTACTTTGTCTCCACCACAACCTGTGAAAAGAATGATAAAACTACTTGTTTGCTGAGATAACTACCATCCAAGTGTTTTTAGTCTACAATATATAAATGTTAACTGAAAAAAAACCGGATGCAATAATTACAATCACAATGAACCGATATTAAATCAATTCAATTCCTGACTTTCCTACCTAACCAAACAACCCCCTTCCAAAGTTGAAACCATAACAATATTGCTCTTGTATAAGGCATTTTTAAACCTAAAGAATTGTGTAGTTATATAATAAGGTTTTAAATCTAAACTGAGTGTATGTCTAAGTTGTTCAAGGGGTAACGAAAAGCTTTACTGTTACTAAATTAACAGATACACTAGAATGATAGTGGGGGGGGACTTGGTTTTGGTTTCGTTTTGTAAACTGCTCAGTTTTTCCAGAACATCAGTAGAGAATCACAAAACGGAAGGCAGAGTTCAAAATGCTTTTGTTTATAGAGAAAAAATGCCCATGCCTCATCTAGCTACCATTAAACTTATGTCAATCATTCCCCACTAGTATTTGGAGAAATTCAAAACCAAATATTAGCACATTTTGCTTGAAGGCTATTATTACTTTTCGGGCTGTCTTTTTTTTTTTTTTTTAAAGATTTTGTTTGGGCCGGCCCTGTGGCTTGGTGGTTAAGTGCGTGCGCTCTGATGCTGGCGGCCCGGGTTCGGATCCCGGGCGCGCCCCAGGGCACCGCTTCTCCGTCCAACGCGAAGCCGAGTCCCACGTGCAGCAACTGGAAGGATGTGAACCTATGACATACAGCTATCTACTGGGGCTTTGGGGGGGAAAAAATGAATAAATAAAATCTTTAAAGATTTTGTTTATTTTATTTTTTCCCCCCCAAAGCCCCAGTGGATAGTTGTGTTTCGTAGCTGCACATCCTTCTAGTTGCTGCACGTGGGACTCGGCCTCAGGATGAACGGAGAAGTGGTGCCTCGATGCGCACCCGGGATCCGAACCCGGGCCACCAGCATCGCAGCGCACGCACTTAACCACCAAGCCACAGGGCCGGCCTGGGCTGTCTTGAAGGTTACCAATGATTTAGTCCAAGATTATTTTATAAATGAGAAAAGGGGAAAATGGGAAAGTTGCACAGCTTGTTAAAGGACGTACAACTAGATAATGACCAAGTAACCTTAGGACTCAATCATATTTCCACTAAACCACCTTCTCAACTTAAATATCAAATCACCTCTGATTTGATTTATAAACATTAAAAAATGAATTCATTAAGAACATGGGTGAGATACCAAGGGTTTGGTCACTCTAAAAGGCAGAGAAAACTGAAAGAAATTCATAAATACTGATTTGTTCATTTGGCTGAGTTTGAGGCAGGACTACACAAGACATCCAAATGGCCTACAGTGACTTTTTTTCCAGAACGTAAAAGCCTTTTAGACAAAGCCTATCAAACAGATCCCATAACTAGATGTAGACGATAGTTTATATGCACCATCAACTACTTGGACATTAAGAACAGCTTTAGTAATATTAGCCCAAAAAATAAATACACAAGTTGAAATCTAAGCCAGAAATTGAAATTTATTTAGCTACAACACTAAATTTACGGGTAAACTAAAGTTAGCACTTATATTCATTTCACAGTAGAAAAGAATAATTGAGCAAACAAAAATAATGAAAATACAGCTCGCCCAGACTGCTGTCCACACAAATCAGTATGATGTGACTGAAATTTCTTAAACAACACTTAAAATGTAATTTAAATTAAGGTTGAGGTATAAATCTCTTTCTTCTCCTGAACTGCCTCTGATGAGGGAGCAAATGAACATTAAATGACCTAAAACCAGCCATGACAAAAATGGAGAAGCAAAAGGATAGTACCTACCACTGAATTTACTCATTCAATGAATATTTACTGAGTGTCAGATGCTATAGCAGGAAGTAAGAATTAAAAAAACAAAAACAAAACAAGAAGCCTGAGAAGATAGACAAGAGAGCTGCTCTGTGAAGCTTAACTATGATGGAGGTTTCATGACATACATTATCCCAAGAAGCAATGTATAAATTGGAGCCTGCTTGAGACCATCCTCCTTAAAAAAAAAAAAAAAAAAAAAAAATTCTTTTTAAGAAAATCAGCATACAGTCTTTCTCAAAAGGTTGCATCCTAGACAGCACAAATGGTACATTAAACAGACTCCACATTATTTTACTGTTTACAGCTCAAAGTGCCATAACAGTCAGTGACGCAGGTCTTCCTGCTAGACAGGTGAATATGTGTAATAGTTCTAGTCCAAAAAACAAAAAGTCACTCAAAGTTATTGAATATAAGTCGTAGTATAATATAGGTATGCTGCTTAAGATGCTAGACACATTTTTACAAAAGAAAAAGAAAAAAATATAGACACAGACTGTAAAGGAGGAAAAGGTTTCATCATTCTCTGATTCTTAGAGGATTATCCATGGCTGATGATGAGGGGTTTAACGGAACCAAGTAATTTTAAAACAACTTAATGGTTCAAAGAAGTTCCTAAGAAAAGGATGGCTAGGACTTCAATTCTTTTTAATACCCAGAAACAAGACTTACAGAAAATAAATCATCATGTTAAAAATCAGTTATTTCTGAATACTAGGCTTATGGAAAGTAATTATTCCTTTTACGTCGCTATATCTTCTAGACTAAGGGAATACTACATTTGTAATCAGAAAACATCTAAGGAAAGGCAGACCTTGGAATAAATCACTGACACGAAGACTACGTGTCCTCCACAGGCCGACTCTTGACAACTGCAGAAAACAGCACTAGCACTGCAATTTAAAAGTGGAGAGGAATACACTCGCGCGCGCGCGCACACACACACACTTGGTTGACTTGTACCAGGCACGCACACACACACACACACACACACACACGTGGCTGGCTTGTAGCAGGCACTCAGTTTCGTGGCAGGAAATGACTGAATTTATATGTAAACAAGCCAAACAAAAACAAAATGCACTCGGCTTTTGAGCAACACAGTAAACAATCACGGTAACCACCACCTGACCAAACGCTGGCTGACGGCGTTCCGCGCACTGCACGCCAGAGCTCCTGCTCCCCGCCCTCCTCCTTTCTCTGACACCAGGTCGCACACTCAGAACAGATCCTCCCCCAGCCCCGCCCCAAGCCCTACCCTCGGCGGCTTCCAGCCCTGGGACTGACGGAAAAGTCCGGGGCCTCGCCGGCGCCCAGGCTCGGGCCCCCTCGGGGCGCTCCGGCCGCGGACACGCCGCGCGGCAGAGGCTGGGGCGCTGGGGCTACAGCCCCCCGGCTCCGGGCCCCCAGGGGCTCGCGCGCTCGCCCAAAGCCCTTGCCCGCGGCGCCGGCGGCCTCCTCCCCGCTCCCGAGCGGCGGGCCGCGCCGTACCTGCACACCGTGATCAGGTTCCTCCTCTCCACCGCAGCGTTGCGGGCGCTCAGGCTCTTCTTGCTGCCGCGGCTCCGGCTCAGGCCCCCCAAGCTCCGGGAGGCCATGGCGAGCTGACCCCGCTCCCAGTTGTCTCGCGAGACCCCGCCCGCCCCCCACACCTGCTTCCCCGAGCTCCCCCTCGTGTGTGTCCGTGGGGCCGCGGGAGCGTCGTAGGGAAGGAGCGGAGACGGAGGGAGGGTGTGGAAGACGGAGGGGCACTCGCACCCGAGTTCCTCACACACACGCACACTCCCGCACGCGCGCGCCGCCGGTCGCCTGGCAGCGCGTGCGGGTCCGCGTCGGGCGCTCTCCTACTTCCCGTCTCGCGCCCGCACAACCCGCACGCCCAGCCACTCGCACTCGGCCAACACGCGAAGTCCAGCCGCAGCCGCGGAGGTGAGACCAGAGGCCTCGCGGGCGCAGCTCCGCCCCTTTGCACCTACCGGGGCAACGCCGTCCCACCCTCAGCCAATCGCAGCGCGCGAGGGGCGGGGCCGGCCAGCGTACCCTTAAAGGGACCTGCTCGAGCCCCGCCCCGGCGCGTGGGCAGCTGTCAAGACGCCGGGCTCGCGCTTGCAGCCCGTGTGCTGCACACGGTCGGCACGCAGGGGAGCCGCGCTGCTGTTCGCACCGGGCTCGTGAGGTGCGGAGCCCGCGAGAGGCCCGGGCGGATCACCGAGTCTAGCCTAACTGCTGGGATCTGTAGCTTTAAAGGCTGGTCGCTTTCCCGGAAGCCGACTCCCAGGTCCTGTGGCATCTGTCGCAGCAGCGCCGAGAACGCGGCAGCGCCGGCTCCCGCACCCGACCCAGGGCCCGACTCCCAGGAAGGGAGGGGGGTTCCCTTTGTCCCAACCCTCCCCTGCCTGATAAAGCAGCGACAAATAGCCGAGGAGGGAAATTGCCCCTGGAATGCCCCTCTTGGGGCGTCTGTGGTGGGATTTCGTGACCCTCCCCGCCACGTCGCCCCTACCCCAGCGCCAGCAGGCCTGCAGCGGGGACTGACCGCCCGCGTGAGAACGAGCGCGGTGCGAGTGTCCAGTCTTGCCCTCGCCCTGCTCCGGCCTGGGCTGTGACCGGGACTGGGCGAGGGGGACGGTGAGCCTAGGGGCACTTCGGCCTTGGCCGGGCCCGCTGCTCCCTGACAGAGGCCGGGAGCGCCGCCCTCGTCGCGCGGGTTCGGAACCTCGCGCCCACTTTCCAGAGCTGCTCCACCCCTCAGGCCGTCCCCGCGGGAAGGTGCTGGCTTCGCCCGGGTCTCTGGCACTCACTTAAGTCGGCCTTCGACCTTCTTTGCATCAGTATGCCCAGATTTTACTTAATGACTACTGTCCCCGCGGGGCCTAGCACGGGCTGTGCGGGCTGTGCGTAGAACTTACTGTTCGTTCAATTTAACTTCAAGTCACATTTGCCTTATTTTACCGAAATTTTACAGTGTTGCTGGCTCCAAAATCCATATAACTGGTTTTGGAGTTTCTGGTTTTGAAGTTTGTTTTTTTGTTTTTTGGTTTGTTTTTTGTGAGGAAGATCAGCCCTGAGCTAACATCTGCCAATCCTCTTCTTTTTTGCTGAGGAAGACTGGCCCTGGGCTAACATCCGTGCCCATCATTCTCTGCTTTATATGGGACACCGCCCCAGCATGGCTTGACAAGCGGTGCCTAGCTTCGCCACCGGGATCCCAACCCGGGAACCCCGCGTGGCCACAGCGGAGCGTGGGCACTTAACCGCTTGGGCCACCAGGTGGCCCCTCTGTTTGGTTTTGAAGCTCTGGTTTTGAAATTTCTGTCACGAATATGATAGAATATATCTTTTAGTGTAGATATCTCTATACTTCTCATGTATTATATCAAATACTATAGGACGTACTGTTACTCTATGTTGAACTTTTAAAACAGAATTTTGTATAATAAATCTGTACATTACTAATTTCTGAGGGTGTTAAAAAAATTTAATTTTCTATTTAAAATCATCAGGGCGAAAACTGAGCCCTTTCAGCTACTAAGTCTAATCATAGTAGAATAAAAATCTGTGTAGGAAAAAATATTTATCTTAACTAATTTACTACAATACATATTCACACATTAAAAGTACAAGAAAATAATTGAGACAAACTCAAACTTTATCTTTCACATTAATGAAAGCGGGAGGGTTTTTTACGTCAGTGCACTTGTTCCCAAACATTTCTTGTCTGCTCTATGGAGACAGAGGCTTGTAAGGAGCTTTGCCCTCCTAGAAGCTCCACCTTGACCTGTCTCTTCTTGGTAGCCCAACAGTTTGAATTCAGAAGTCACCATCAGGAAACAGTTGCACTGGCTGTGCAGGCAGTCTCGGCAAAACATTTGCACTGGCAATGACGAATTCTACTCAAATTGAAATTATTCTTGTCTTTTAAACACAGATTAAAACTACATAGGGGAAAGAGTGGAAAGCCAACAATTATCAGGAAAATTCCTAGACATCCATGCTGGTTTGTCCTGCAGGAGGGAGAGGCACATGCCTGAAACACTCACCAAGATGACAAAACTGAGTGGTCATATCAAACAGAGAGAGGTGAGGTGTCGTTATTCTCAAAAGTGGCTTTCTAGCCTCAAGTATATTTTCATGTTACGTGTACTACGAATTTATGACTGAGGACTTAGTAAACCTCCATCTTAGATGTGTAGGCAATAGTGCTACTTTTCAAATGCTACTTTTTTTGTGTGTATGTGAGGAAGATTAGCCCTGAGCTAACATCCGATGCCAATCCTCCTTTTTAGCTGAGGAAGACTGGCCCTGAGCTAACATCCATTCCCATCTTCCTCTACTTTATATGAGACGCCACCACAGCATGGCTTGACAAGCAGTTCATCGGTAAGCGCCGGGGATCTGAACCTGTGAACTTCAGGCCGCCGAAGCAGAGGACACGCACTTAACTGCTTGCACCACCGGGTCGGCCCCTCAAATGCTACTTTTAGCGGGATCAGTTGACGTTGGTACTTGCTGAACAAGATTTCGCCTTGAGACGAGCCATTGTATGTATAGCGCGTCATTAAACTGCCACATGGTGGCCTTATTTGATAAAGCTTTTTCTTTATTATCCTGAGCAGCATGTCCTGGGTCTCATTCTTTCTCTACATTGCTAATCTAAAGATAATGAATCAATTGTATCCAGTACAAAGTATTGTACCACTACTATAGAGCCACATGAGTTTGTGAACACTACTTTTTGAACTTCTTTCAGCACTTTTTGCAATTCTTTATTTTACTTATCTGAGCATTTGTGCAAAGGTTATCAGAGATGTGAAAAGACTCACAATAAAAATATGAAAACCGTAGATGCCTAATTTAACCTATAAGAATTCTGTAGAAGTAAATGGGCAGACCATACTCATTCATCATGTTCCCACTCTCCTACTTCTTCTTGACAAAAAAGACAAAATTACAAGTCTAACGTATAAAATGTCCCCAAATCTAAAATGCTATAAGCCACAGAGATTACCAAACCATCGTTTATTTTAATCTAAACTAAGAAGTGAACTTTCTAGGTATGCCCAAACCATGCGGCCATACAAAAAAGACATAAAAATGAAGGTAATTTTTTTTAACCTACAAAGAAAGTTTCACCGTAAACAAAATGAACAGAAAAATGACAGACTGAGAAAACATATTTGAAACTCGTATCATGGACAAAAAGCTAATTTCCTTTATATACACAATACTCTGCAGATCAATAAGAACTGTTTCAGTATAAGAATGACAGTGAAGCCAAATAGGAGAGAGTAAAAGAGTCAGTGGGAAGTGAGAATCACACAACTCTTTTAAAAACTTGTCGTGAAGGGGTAGAAACAAAGTGGAGTGGCATAGGGGAATGATGAGTAGAGAGGGATGTTGGCATTTTCTCCCTACTATTCTGTTGTTACTTTTCATGTAAATGATTTGAGCACATTTTAAAGCTGATGGAATGAACCCACTGGGAGGGAAAGGTTAATAATACTAGAGGGAGAAAAAATGATCAGAAGTGAGAATGCAGAAAAGCAATGATATCCAAGGCACAGATGGATGGATTGAGCTTTGGTTAAAGGTACTAATTCTCAACTGTAACCTCAGAGAACGGTGGGAGTACGGATGCAGATATAAGTAGTTTTCAAGTTTTATTATTAGAAAGTCGAGGAAGTTACCATCTGATAACTTCTGCCTGTCCTGTAAAATAAAAGACAAAGTCACCAGCTGAAAGATTCAAATAGTCCTTCTTATAGTGAACAATAGAATAAGTTGACTAATGATATTTAGGACTTCTGGTGAGTGTTTGAGGACTGATTTGAGATCGGTGGTGATGAATTTACAATGAGAAGCATCCACCTTATTGTGTGACTTGCTTCAGCATTGTTAGTGTCTCAGTCAGCTCGGGCTGCCATAACAAAATACCATAGTCTAGACGGCTTAAACAACAGAGATTTACGGACTGGGAAGTCAAAGATCAAGGTGCCATCGATCTGTTTCTTGGGGAGGCTCTCTTCCTGGCTTGTAGGTGCTCACCATCTCCCTGTGTACTCATGTGACCTTGTCTTTGTGTGCAGGGGTGGGGTAGGGGATTGGGAGAGGGATAGCAAGCTCTAGGTGTCTTTTCTTATAAGGAAGTAATATCATCATTAGGGTCCATGACCTCATCTAACCCTAATTATCTCCCAAAGGCTCCATCTCCAAACACCATCACACTGGGGGATAGGGCCTCAATGTATGAAGTTTGGGGGAACACAAGCATTCAGTCCAGAACAGTTAGACTGCTGGGAAGCAAGTAATAAGGAAGATGTTGATTTTATGCAGGACTGAGATTTTACGAGAAGATAAAAGAAAAAGACAGAAATACAAGGACATTTGGGACATTAACAAGAACGTGATTCTAATGTACTTTAAATTGTGTTTAGAGGGAAAGAAGAAAGGAGAGAAGTGGCGGATTGGGGTAGAGAAGAGGGATCAAAGGACTGGGTGATCTGTTGAGTTCAAAGAATAATCATAAAGCTAGGAGAGGAGATTAAAGATTATGGTCAGAGAATGGTATGCTTGAATTAGCAATTTTGGAATTAGAGTAGTTATGGGTGATGACAAATCCAAGGTGTAATCATGGTAATGTGTGGCAGTGGAGAAGTTGATGGTCTGGTGATGAAAAGAACTAAAAAATTTCTGAAGTCAGACAGACAGTTGAATGGCCATGTATGGTATGAAGTCACCCAGAATTATGGCAGGATTTAGAATACACAGTAGCTGCTGTGTTATCTTCAATACTTTAGACAGAGTAAATGGGAGACTGGTAGATGACAATACTGTCAAATTACCGAAGCCTCAAGGACTGAGAGCAAATTTTGTTAGTTTGCTAGCTATCTACAAGGAGGTGGAGAAATAATGGTCTAGAAGTGGCAATAGAAACCAGGGAAAACACTACTCCTCTGGCCCTGAAGTATGAAAGGGATGAAAATATTGCAAAACAAAACAAAATAAAAACATCCATTTGAGAGTACAACAACGGAAGCAGAGCCCTCAGAGGAGATCCAGATTTCTGTTGAGGAAAGAGGATAGAGGACCACTCAGAAGAAGTGGAGGATATAAGGTGTTATTGGTCACAAAGCAAGAGTTCCAGAGGGCATGAGACAAGGAGGGTGGCAGACAAGGTCAAGGGCAAGGAAGTGCAAAACATGTTGGTACCATAGGGTATGGATGGTGAGGCTGGCATTACAGGCTGTGGTGAAGAGTACCTTGAAAGATCTCACAACTTGTTCTTTGTAAAAAGTCTTCACCTTTGGGTAAAGGCTGATCAAAACAAGGTGGATTTGGTCTTACAGTTTCTTTGAGGAGGGCAATATGAGCCCGTAGTTAAGAGGGCTTTTTTTTCCTTTCCTTTTTTATCTTGGAGAGAGGTGTTAACAAACCAAATGTTAGAGACTCTAGACATTGCATGGAATATATCATCAATTAATCTTCAGAATTATTCTCTGAAGTAGGTACTGTAATGTTCTCCCATGTACAAACAAGGAAACAGAGATTTAGAGAAGTTAAGTAACTCGCAGAAAGTCACATAATTGTTTGTTTATAATGTTTTCTTCCTTTCAAAAATTTGGTATTTTTATGCAGTCAAATTTATGTATTATTTCTTTATGTATTACGTATTATGTATTTTATTTATTTACATGTTAGGTATTATTTGTTTTTTATGGTTTCTGGATTTTCATGCTTAGAAAAGCTGTCTGTTAGCTTAGATTATTAAACTGTTTACCTATCTTTCTGTGGTATGTGTATTTTTTCTTTTTTTTTTTTTTGCATTTATATATTTTGTATTTATACAACTTATCTTGGGATAAGAGTCAATTGATAAAAAAGCCTAACTTATCAAAATGGCCAATACTTATAGAATTCTGGTATTAAATAATGCATCCTTTCTCAATGATAGGAAATGCTACCTTTGTTAGGTACTAAATATTAGTATATATTTGAGTCTATTGCTGGCTTTTCTATTCTGATCCATTGATATCACTTGTGAGCGAGTGGTACCAAAATCTAAGAAGCACTGAAGACATAATTCTCTTAAATATCTATTACGGCTAGTATCTTGATTTGTTTTTTTTTTTCAGGCTAGTATCTTCTAATTAGTCTCTTTCAGAATGTTCTCAGGTAATTTTAGAATGTTTATTCTTCCATAGAAACATTAGAATCATTTTGACACATTGTCCCCTAAAAAAGCCTATAGAGATTCTGATTAGAATTGCATTGCATTTATAGACTAGGTAAAAAAAACAATAACATCTTTACAATATTTGTGATGTTCTAAGACCATAGTATGTATGTCTCTACTTCTTCATATATTCTTTTATGTCACTTGGTAAAGTTTTATAGTTTTTGTCGTAGAGTTTGAGATTGATATTATGACTAGGTTTTTTTTCTTACATTATATTTCTAACTAGTTACAATTTTTACATAGAAAAGCTATTCTTTTTTGCACAATTACCTTTCTGAGTGTACTAATTGTTTTTAATAGGTTTTCAGTTAATTCTCTTGGTTTTCGAGGTAAACAGTCATATCATCTTAGTTTATTCACGTAGCATGTCAGGCACTTGGTAAATACTGAATAAGTATTAGATATAATTGTTACGATTCTTATTACTATTTATATTGGTAACTTATCAGAAAGACTCAATTGTCCATAGATGAAGTAAGTAGGTTTACATTTTTGGGTTTTGGCAAAGTGATTCTAAATTTCATCTGTAAGTATAAACATGCAAATATAGCCATGACCATTTGGTAAAAGAAAAGTAACAAAGGACGACGTGCTTTATCAGACGTTAAAATACATTGCAAAGTATATAAAAGCATATTATAAGGTAGCAAGACACTAGCTCAAAAACGAAAAGATTAATAGTGAGATTAATGGAGTAGCACACAAATCTTTCTAACGTCAAGAATTTATTTTCATAGAAGAATGTGTGAATACCAATTCTACATAGTAATTTTCTATAAGTTATATTAGGCAACTTATTCAAACGTAAGCTCTTAAAAAATAGTCATCTTGAGGATATTTTGGCAAAGGCTAAATATCAGTGAGAGTGGGTTACCACAATTTCTCAATAAAACATTAAGCCATGATGTCAAGGATGTCAAAAAAATATTGCCTTAATTCTTCCTGTAGACAGACTAAATGAGACTTGTTTCTCTTAAAACAATTTTCAGGAAACTTCTCCCCGAGATATCCATAAAGTCAAGAGAATTAAAACACATTTGAGTAACAATTTATGTTCAAAGCTGAATTTTGCTCATGCAAGCTTAAAATATATCAAAATAACAATGATAATAATGATTGCTCCTAGAATTTTCAGGGTCAATTTCATCATATATATCATCATATATATATGAATATTTCATCATAAATATATGAATATAAATATTCATATATTTATTCATATATATATTAATTTATGATGACTAAGATCTCTGCTTGATGTTCAATAATTGGACAGCTGCATCCTTCAACTCATAAATCTGACCAAGTATATTTACCTGTGCCAACCAATGAACCTGAGTAAGGAAAAGAAGAATGCTATGATCATCCTTCAGATCTTTACCAGGCTTATGTTTAATTCACTGTGTTTCATATAATTGACCTTAATAATGATGTTAATATCCTCTCAGATACTGCTTGGCAGCGTTTGAATGCCAATACTTAGCGGTTATATTAGTTTTCTATCATTATATAACAAATTACCACAAACTTAATAGCTTAAAAACACCCACTTACTAGCTCGCTCTTCTGTAGGTCAGAAGTCTGGCACAAAATGACCCAATTCTCTGCTCAGGGTGTCATAAGGCTGAAATCAAAGTGTCAGCTAAGCTGTCTTCTCACCTGGAGGCTCTGGGGAAGAATCTACTTTTAAGCTCACTCAGGTAGTTGGTAGAATCAAGTTCCTTGCAGTTGTAGGAGCAAGGTCCCTGCTTTCTTGTGGCTGGGGGTTGCGCTCAACTCATAGAGGTCACACTCAAGTCATTTCCACATGGCTTCCTCCATCTTCAAGAAAACAACAACTTGAAACCCTCTCATGCTTCGAAACTCTGACTTCCTCTTCCACCACTAGCTGGAGAAAACTCTGCTTTTAAAAGGCTCACGTAATGAGGTTTGACCCACCTAGATACTCTCCCTACCTCAAGGTCAACTGTTAGTAATCTAATTACATCTGCAAAATCCCCTTTGCCATGTAAAGTAATGTAATCATGGGAGTAATACCAGGGAGCAGAGATCATAAGGTCTATCAGGATTTTGCCTAACATAGTGGTGAAAGAAGAAATGCGTTCCTTAAAGAGATTTATTTTGTTAAATATTAACTTGGCATTTTCCTTCTCACTCCAAAGCACTTCTATTGATATCTTTATAGGAATTTTAATACAGCTAACTTCAAAGAGACCATCAATTTACTGGTGATCTCCAAGGAGTGGGAAAACAACATGTGTCATTTCTACTCATTCAATAAATATTTTTCTAGTTGCTGTATTAGCCAGGGTTCTCCAGAGAAACAGAACCAATAGCATATATATGTGAAGATAATTATAAGAGGAGAATTCTTATAAGACAGAGCTCGATTGTGGAGGCCAAGAAGTCCCAGGGTCTGCCAGCTGAAGAACAGGAAAGTCAGTGGTGTAGTTCAGTCTGAGTCTGAAGGCCTGAGAACTAGGAAGTTGATGGTGTAAGTCTGAGTCCAAAGGCCCAAGATTCCGCGGGCCAATGCCATAAGTCCTGGTTTGAGTCCAAAAGCCTGAGAAGCAGGAGCACGGGTGTCCAAGGGCAGGAGATGATGGATGTCTCAGTCCAAGAAGAGAGCAAATTTGCCCTTCCTCCTTTTTTGTTCTTTTCAAGCCCTCAGTGGATTGGATGATGCTCACCCAAATTGGTGAAGGCGCCATCTTCTTTACTCAGTCTACTCACTGAAATGCTAATCTCTTCCAGAGACACCTTCACAGACTCATCCAGAAATAACATTTTACCAGCTATCTGGGCATGCCTTAGCCCAGTCCCCTTGACACAAAAAATTAACCATCACAGTTGCCTATATGAGACAGACTCTGTGCTAGGTTGTGGGGGTGTAAGTGTTCCTGCTTTCATAGAGTTTAAGGTTTAGAAAGGAGAGAGAGGTATTAAGAAAAACTAAACAAACACATAAACTTATAAAGTATGATAAATGCTCCAAAGGAGAGGAGAACATGTAAAATGGGAAGTTGGAACAGGAGTCCAGGAGGTACAATTCCCACAGAACACAATGTCAACAGTGCCCCTGGAGTGGACAACACTGTGGCCCTGCAGGGATGTCAGGGCAGAAAGTAATGACTGAGCTGAGATGTGAAGGAAAAATTAGGAATTAACAGAGTAAAAGGGCTTATGGTGGGAGAAAATATGCAGGCAGAAGCAAAATCATGTACAAATGATCTGTGGCTGGAGGAAATACACTCTGCCTGAGGGTAATGTGGCTGGAACTCACAGAGTAAAGGACTAAGAGGGTATTGTTGGACATAAGACCAGAAGGAAGATAGGATTTGTTATACACAGAGATTCATTGATTACATTGAACATTTTGCTCTTTATCCTAAGAGTACTGAGAAGCCCTTGGAACTGTTTGAAGCAAGAGACCAACAAGACCATATCTGAGTTTTGAAATGATCGCTCTGGATGCCATGTGGAGAATGGTTGAAAACAGCAAGTAAAAAGTGCTGCAGCATTAAGATTTGGAAGCGCTCAGAATGCAAGATTTCTCTAGTTTCCCTAATGAATTAGGGTTTTATAGGCTTTGTGATTGAAAGCTCTAGTTCTTGCTTTAAAGCCATAGAAGGTTCCTGATAACAAGTGTAATTAGTGAAATTCCATCTGAACCCAAAGGCCTGAGAATCAGGGGAGCTGATAGGATAAATCTCAGTCCAGGGGAAGAAGAAGATGAGAAGTCTCAACTCAAGTAGTGAGGCAGGAAAACAAAGGGTAAATTCCTCCTTTCTCTGCCTTTTCTATTCAAGCTCTCAGCCAATTGGACGATGCCCACACACATTGGGGAGAGCAATCTACTTTATTAAGACCAATTAAAGGCTAAGCTCATCCCAAACACTCTCACAGACACTCCCAGAAATCTGTTTAATCTGGGCACCCTATAGCCAGTTAAACTGACACATAAAATTAGCCATCACACTACCCATTCCTCATTAATAACATGTGTAGGTTTTCTCTCTTAGAGGAAAGATGCAGTGAAAAGGGCCTACTGAGTTCTTCTCAGACAAAGTCTATTCACCCTCACCACGAGGTTGTATAATAGCTCTTAGCTCCGTCCTTCATGAGCTATGTGATCTTGGGGAAATTACAAAATTTCTGTGTACTTCAGTTTCCTAATCTCTACAGTTGGGATAATGATGATAGTACCTATTTCATAGGGTTTGGGGGGAAGATTAAATAAAAAGCAAATGAAGCTCTTAAAACAGGGCGTGGTGTCCAGTAAGTGTTCCAGAAGTGTTAGCTATTACTAATAATTGTTCTTCCTGGAGCACATCAAGTCTGGATTCAGCTAGCGTCCCCAAAATTCTATTACATGCCTTGGCAAGGGCTTTATGAATTTGATCTTAACATTGTTTTTTTAACACACGAAATTGTGTCAGTTCCAGATTGGACAGAACATCTATCCTTCCTTTTCAGACATTTCTTCTTTATGGTCTTATAAAGAACACCCAATAGGGTGTTTTGAATGATGTTTGTCCTTTTCTTCTACATACTCATGAGGCACAAGACTTCCAAAGCCTCACAACTCATAAGTCACAACAATCCAGGAAAAGCCCAGGATATGCTCACACCTAAGATACTTATTATTCCAAGTAATAGGAGATACCAATATAAGATATAAATAACACTAAGGTACATAATTTTACAGGGCAGATGCTTCTTATTAATTTATCCCATTACTATACATCAAACTCTATGTTAAAATCTACTCTCCTAAAACATGTTATACCTACTTGAAGCAATAGCCATAGAGGTATAAATTACTCCTTCCATTTACTATGAAGAGATTTATTAACAAAGCCAAGCACAAGGTTAATTGTTAGGCTCTCTTTCAATGATCTCTTCCTTAATCTTCTGAATATCTGCCATCCCCACCAGTCAAGAAGATTTTGTAAATATTTACTTTCTGTAGTCTGTATTGAAAAGTCAACTTTTTCCAATATAAAATTAGATTATATGTGCCTTTTCAAATTTATAAACCCTGGAATTTCTGAAACGACCTCTTGCCCTCCTTCTCCTATGATCACTTCTTATTAATAGGCTATTCTAGTAACTTTATTATACAAGTCTACAAATTATGTTCCCATGACATTTAAGGCCACCCACATTCGTGTTGGTGGTACCTTCAAAAAATATCTGGAATCTGAACACTTCTCATCACTTCCACTGCTACTCCTCTGGGATTACCTGGATTATTGCAACAGCTTCCCAACTGGCTTCTTGCTTCTGCCCTTGGCCCCCTTCTGTCTCATTTCAATTCAGCAGACAGAGTGATAAGATTACGTTACTCCTCTCTCCAAACTCTCCATCCTTTTCTCTCTCACTCCCAGTAAAAGGCCCCATAGAACAGAATAGAATGTCACTGTCCCTTCTCTGACATCATCTCTCACTGCTCTTCCCCCTTGGTCACTCTGCTCTGGCCACACTGCAGCTTCCTGCAGCTCCTTGGACTTGCTAGGGATGCTCCTGCCTTAGGGCCTTTGCACTGCTGTACCCCAGACATCACCAGGGCTCCTTCAGTCCTTAATTCCTTCAGTCACCTATTCAGTGAGGCCTTCCCTGACAACCCTATGGAAATTGCAAACTGCTTTCCTCTGAATTCCCTGTCTTCTTTCACTGCTTTGTCTCTCCAGCGCTTATCACCATCTTAATACTATATCTACACTGTCCACTCATCTGTTTGTTCATTTTCTATCTCCTCTCACAAAGATGTAAAACTTCATTAGTGCAAAAATTTTTGTATGCTTTGTTCACTGATGTAGAACAGTACTTGACATATAATAGGTGTTCAATTATTATTTTTTGAATCAATGAAACCAGCCACAGTTTTCTTTTCCTACTTTACCTTTTTTTTAACTCACTCATTATTTATTGAACACTTATTATATTCTAGATATTATACTGAGGTTACACAAATGATTAAGACAGCCTCTTCCCTCAAAGTGCTCACAGACTAGTAGAAGCCATAAACATGTAAACCAATCATGACAACACATTGATAAGTACTCTCATAATGAAACCTCATACAATGTATACTGGAACATCAAAGGAGGCATGATTAGTTTTACTTGGGAGCTGAAGGTGAGAAAGAAAGACTTGCTGAGTAGGCGTTCACTGAGTGGACTTCAGGAGGAAGAACATTCCAAGCAGAGAGTACACCATAAGAAAGTCTGGGGAGAGGAAGAACATGGTGCATGTTGGAGCTCCAATTAGTGAGGTCAGACTGGAGCAGAGGGTGGCAAGAGAGGAGGCTGAAAAGGGGAACAGAAGCCAGAATTCAGAAGCCCTTGTCTGCAAAGGAGTTTGGACTATACTATTTAGGCAGTTGAGTTGCACCAAAAGGTTTTAGTCAGCACAGTGTCATCTGTTTTTCTAGCAACTTTAG
Source organism: Ceratotherium simum simum (assembly GCF_057802395.1). NCBI lineage: Eukaryota > Metazoa > Chordata > Mammalia > Perissodactyla > Rhinocerotidae > Ceratotherium > Ceratotherium simum. Next base: position 32,659,591 of record NC_141900.1, read on the forward strand.
AAAGGTCACTCTGGTGGCAATATGGCATTTGAACGAGAGGGGACTGAAATCAGAGTCAAGGAGAAGGTGGATTATTCTAGAGTACTCCCCACTTTTTCCTTCATTCCTAGGCCTCTGGTTAACTCTCAGTGGACTAAACACACAGCCCAACCTTATTCATTCATTAATTCAACCAGTACAGACTAAGCCCTTACTCTAGGCACAGGCTTTAGGGGATTATTGAAGTGGACAACATAGACAGAGTTCCTTCCTTAACGAATTTACAGTGTAGCAGGAGAGACAGGAAACAAAAAATTGTAAAAATAAAAGGCAAAACCTATAGTAATTATTATAAATACTTAAACTGGCTGATTTTTACACATTTCAGTTTGCTTTATTTTAGATTGCAGCACTCTTCTTACTCAACGCACATTCACCTTGAAGAATGTTTTATCTGTTGCTTTGCAATGCAAGGTCATGCATGAACTTTGAAATGCTATAAACTAGAAAATGTTGTAAGCTTCAGTACAGAGGCATCGGTCAGGTTTTTTTCCTTTCACCATGTTATAATTTTTTTTGCCTTTGTGGTAGAGAACCAATTTCATAAAGTAAAAAAATTATTAAAACATTTAGAATAGTTTAGTTAAAAGGAGGAGCAAGCAAGTAGAGGATGTTAAGTATTATTACGAACCCAAAGGATAATATATCAGAAGTCAAGTTTTTATAGGTTAATTAACAAAAATAAAGCTTCCGAAGATAATAATTTCCTTTTTCAGATCCAATTTTTGATTAAAGAAATTTAGGTTTTATATCTGAGGGGAGAAATTTTTAAGTAAAGTTACTGTAATATAATTCAGCTATCTCTGGGAAATAAACTGCAAAAAGACAAAAATAAGGAGAAGAAAATTAACTGGGATTAGTTGTGTTTGAAGTGTTTGCTGTCTGTTCTTAAGAGCTCTAACAAAGTTTTCCACGGAACCTGGAAATCAGGCTGCTCTCTGGTAGTTAAATTTAAAAACCTACATATAATGCATCAGAATAGAAATATATCAAAATACTTTAAAACACTTGGCTAGGAAAGCAAGACACAGAGTCAACATATATGAAAGTGTTAATAAATCTAAGGGAAAAAATGGAATCAATTAGAAGAGACTGGATTGATCAACCATGAAAGCCTGCTGTGTTTCTAAGTGTTGTCAGCGCCCAGTGGAGACCCATTCATGTGAGGAGTGCCCTCACTCAAGCTCCCTCTCTGCCCCTGGTGGCAGGCAATTCTCCACCGTGCACATAGACATAAGATATGTGAGTTTCCACCAAACATAAACGTAGTAACTTCCACATATCCTCACTCACCACCTCTAAAGTCTTGACATATGTTTACAGGTAGACAACTCACCCATTACACTGCTGCAAAATTTAATCTATGCTTGAATAACTCAGAAAAAAATATTTGAAAGGGTACATTTCTCCTAAAAACATTTGTTACCTGCATTTTCCATAGTATACCTTGTGCTAAATTTAACTATAAAAAATAAATGTTATGGTATGGCAACACTTTACTCATTCCACTAAGAGTGAGTTTCTTAAAGCCAAAACTAAATTTTTATTCCCTGTCTGTCACAGAACTTGTTCCACAGGGTGCAAAGCCTTGCACATAACATACAATCGAATAGTTAAATGGAAAAATGACATTAAAAGGACTTTTAAAAGTATTTAGAGGGAAGTCAAGATGGCGGCGTAGGCAGACTCTGAACTCACCTCCTCCTGCGGACACAGCCAATTTACAACTGCTCGTGGAAAAATTACCCCTGAGACAGAACTGAAAACTGGATAAGAGGAACTCCTGCAACAAAGGACAATCCTAATTGAGGTAGAAGAGGCAGAAACTCCCTTCTGGAGAGGAAAAACGCCGCCTTCATAAGCCAGAGTGCCTCATGGCCGCCGGGAGCAGCCCAAAGGTATGCAGCCTCTCTGGAGGAGAGGGGCCCTGAGCCGGGGAGCGCCCCCGCTGTGGGCATTTTGTGGCCCCAGCACAATCGAGACGAGTGGCATAATATCTGACTTTGCCTGCTACTAAAACATTGGGGAGCACCCCCAAAAAAGCTGGTTCACAAAGAAATTAAAACCGGCTCTTAAAGGGCCCACGTGCAAACTCACCCATTTCAGAAAGCAACCTAAAATCACCAGAAAGAAAGGTGCACAGTACTTTGGTGAAAAGAGACTCACCTAATAGGCCTTGAGTGCATCTCGGTGAGAGGTGAGACCTCTCCAGGGACTGGGACATTGGCGGCGGCCATTGTTGTGGCCTGGTGTGGGGGTGCTGACACAGACGCCATTGCAGTTCTCCCTGAGGCCTGCTAGCCCAGGGTCTACCCCACCCGCTAGAGCACCGATTTAATCCAGCTCAGCCAGGGCAGGCAGCCCACCCTAGAGACTGGCCCCACCCAACAACAAGCCCTCAGGCAACTGGTGGGCCTGCATAGATTGGTGACTGGATTCTCTGCAGCCTGGCAGCTGAGCCGACTTCAGTGGGGCAGGGCGTGCACAAGGAGCGGCTGGAGAGTGTGGGGCAGTGGTGGAGTGTGTGGGGCTCCCGCCGTAGAGAGACTGGGTCCACTTCGGGAGCTCGGGGCGCGCACACGGGGCAGGACCGTGTTGACTGTGTCGGTGGACCTGTGGGCGGCAGGGCTTCTCAGCTGCAGAAGATTTGTGCTTCTCAAAGATCCACATGGGGGGTTTGCCCCACCTTCCAAAGTCTGAAACAATTGGGTGCTCCTGTGCCTAAGGCCAGCTCCACCCAGCTGCAATCCTCAGAGAGGTGACAAGAGACCTAAAGGTTGGAGGTTTATAGCAATTGTAAGGCCCTGAGCCTAACAACCTGCCATGCTGGGGGCCTACTCACTTAAAAGAAATACTGCAACACAAATGTGGTATTAGAACTTGCAGCCAACTGAGCTGGGGCTCCCCACACCCGATAAAGAGACTGAAGGGCCCACAACAACTACAAGCAGCTGAGTGTTACAACAGCTGGCCAGGAGCATAATTCGGCCTCCCTGGGCACCTACAGGGAGAGCAAACAGGCCACAACAGAAGGACACACGTAGTCCACATAGGGGTCACCCCTGGAACATTGAGAACTGAGGGAAGCACACTGGAAGCATCCTAAGGCATCACTTACATAAGGTCACCTATCCAAGAGCAAGAGACATAGCTGACCTACCTAATACGTAGACACAAGCACAGGGAAAGAGGCAAAATGAGGAGGCAAAGGAATACATTGCAAGTAAGGGAACAGGACAAAACCCCAGAAAAGGAACTAAGTGAAACAGAAATGAGCAACCTACCCAACAGAGAGTTCAAACAAAGAGTGTTAAGGATGCTCACTGATCTGGGGAGAAGAATAGATGAACTCAGTGAGAATGTCAACAAAGAAATGGAAGATATAAAAAAGAACCAATCAGAAATGAAGAATACAATACTAGAAATGAAAAATTCACTAGAGGGACTCAAAAGCAGAGTGGAGGATACAGAGGAACGGATCTGCGAGCTGGATGAAAGACTAGAAGAAATTACCCAAGCTGAACAGGTAAAAGAGAAAAGAATTAAAAAGAGTGAGGACAGTCTAAGGGACCTCTGGGACAACATCAAGGGCACTAACATCCATGTTGTAGGTGTTCCGGAAGGAGAAGAGCGAGATAAAGTGGCAGAGAATCTATTTCAAGAAATAATAGATGAAAACTTTCCTAAGCTAAGGAAGGAAAGAGACATCCAGGTACAGGAAGCACAGAGAGCCCCAAACAAGATAAACCCAAAGAGGCCCACACCAAGACACATCATAATCAAAATGTCCAGAGTTAAAGATAAAGAGAGAATCCTAAAAGCCGCACGAGAATGTCAAGTTACATACAAAAGAAACTCCATAAGGCTATCAGCTGACTTCTCAGCAGAAACCTTACAGGCTAGAAGAGAGTGGCACGATATATTTAAAGTGCTAAAAGGAAAAAACTTACAGCCAAGAATACTCTACCCAGCAAGGTTATCATTCAAAATGGAAGGAGAGATCAAAAATTTCCCAGACAAGCAAAAATTAAAGGAGTTTGTCACCAAGAAACAAGTGCTACAAGAAATGTTAAAGGGCCTGATTTAAGGGGAAAAGAGAAGACCACAAATAGGAAAAATTATCTATTTCCATGATAAGAGGACGATGGATACAAATGCACAAAAAAGAGGTTAGATATGATATCAAAAACATAAAAGGAGGGAGGAGGGGAGTTAAAGAGTAGAGCTTTCAGACAGAGGTCAAACTAAAGAGACCATCAATTTTGTATAGAAGAAGAAAGGAACAGAGAAGGACTACTAAAACACTCAGGAAAAAAAAAGTTAAAAAATGGCAGTAAGTATATACTTATCAATAGCTACTTTAAATGTCAATGGATTAAATGCTCCAATTACAAAGCATAGAGTGGCTGATTGGATAAAAAAACAAGACCCATATATATGCTGCATACAAGAGACACACTTCAGACCTAAAGATACTCACAAACTGAAAGTGAAGGGATGGAAAAAGATACTCCACGCAAATGGCAATGAAAAGAAAGCTGGGGTAGCAGTACTCATAACAGACAAAATAGATTTTAAAACAAAAACTGTAAAAAGAGACAAAGAAGGGCATTACATAATGATCAAGGGAACAATCCAACAAGAGGATATAACACTTGTAAATATCTATGCAACCAATGTAGGTGCACCTAAATATATAAAGCAATTATTAACAGACATCAAAACAGAAATAGACAGTAACACAATAATAGTAGGGGATTTTAACACTCCACTTACACCAATGGATAGATCATCCAAACAGAAGATCAATAAGGAAACATTGGCCTTAAATGACACACTAGAACAGATGGACCTAGTAGATATATACAGAGCATTCCATCCAAAAACCAAAGAATACACGTTCTTTTCAAATGCACATGGAACATTCTCCAGGATTGATCACATATTAGGCCACAAAATGAGTCTCCATAAATTTAAGAAGATTGAAATAATACCAAGCATCTTTTCTGACAACAACGGTATGAAACTAGAAATCAACTATAGGAAGAAAATCAGAAAAGCCACAAATACGTGGAGATTAAACAAAATGCTACTGAACAACGACTGGGTCAACGAAGAAATCAAAGGAGAAATCCAAAAATACCTGGAGACAAATGAAAATGAAAATACGACATGCCAGAATTTATGGGATACAGCAAAAGCGGTTCTAAGAGGGAAGTTTATAGCAATACAGGCCTATCTGAACAAAGAAGAAAAATCTCAAATAAACAATCTCACAATGCACCTAAAGGAACTGGAAAAAGAAGAACAAACCAAGCCCCAAATCAGCAGAAGAAGGGAAATCATAAAAACCAGAGCAGAAATAAATGAAATAGACACCAAAAAAAACAATAGAAAAAATTAATAAAACCAAGAGCTGGTTCTTTGAAAAGATGAACAAAACTGACAAACCTTTAGCTAGACTCACCAAGAAAAAAAGAGAGAAGGCACAAGTAAGTAAAATCGGAACTGAAAGAGGAGAAATTACAACAGACACCTCAGAAATACAAAAGATTATAAGAGAATACTATGAAAAGCTATATGCCAACCAATTCGACAATCTGGAAGAAATGGATAAATTCTGAGAATCATACAACCTTCCAAAACTGGATCAAGAAGAAGGAGGGAATTTGAATAGACCAATCACCAGTAAGGAGATCGAAACAGTAATCACAAACCTCCCCAAAAATAAAAGTCCAGGACCAGATGGCTTCCCTGGTGAATTCTACCAAACATTCAAAGAAGACTTAATACCTATCCTTCTCAAACTCTTCCAAAAAATTGAGGAGGGGGGGAAGCTCCCTAACTCATTCTACAAAGCCGACATTACCCTGATACCAAAACCAGACAAGGACAACACAAAAAAAGAAAACTACAGGCCAATATCACTGATGAACATCGATGCAAAAATCCTCAATAAAATAGTAGCAAATCGCATACAACAATACGTTAAAAAGATTATACACCATGATCAAGTGGGACTTATTCCAGGTATGCAGGGATGGTTCAACATTCGCAAATCAATCAACATAATACACCACATTAATAAAATGAAGAATAAAAATCACATGATTGGGCCGGCCCCGTGGCTTAGCGGTTAAGTGTGCATGCTGCGCTGCTGGTGGCCCGGGTTTGGATCCCAGGCATGCACCGATGCACCGCTTCTCTGGCCATGCTGAGGCCGCGTCCCACATACAGCAACTAGAAGGATGTGCCACTATGACATACAACTATCTACTGGGGCTTTGGGGGGAAAACAATAAAAGGAAGAGGATTGGCAATAGACGTTAGCTCAGAGCCGGTCTTCCCCAGCAAAAAGAGGAGGATTAGCACGGATGTTAGCTCAGGGCTGATCTTCCTCACACACACACAAAAAAATCACATGATCATCTCAATATATGCAGAGAAAGCATTTGACAAGATACAGCATCCATTTATTATAAAAACCCTGAATAAAATGGGTATAGAAGGAAAATACCTCAACATAATAAAGACCATACATGAGAAACCCACAGCTAATATCATCCTCAATGGTGAAAAACTGAAAGCTATCCCTCTAAGAACAGGAACCAGACAAGGATGCCCACTCTCACTACTCCTATTTAACACAGTACTGGAAGTCCTAGCCAGAGCAATCAGGCAAGAGAAAGAAATAAAAGGGATCCAAATTGGAAACGAAGAAGTGAAACTGTCACTATTTGCGGATGACATGATTTTATATATAGAAAACCCTAAAGAATCCACCAGAAAACTTTTAGAAGTAATAAAGGAATATGGTAAAGTTGCAGGATACAAAATCAACATACAAAAATCAGTTGCCTTTCTATACACTAACAACAAAGTAGCAGAAAGAAAAATTAAGAATACCATCTCATTTACAATTGCAACAAAAAGAATAAAATACCTAGGAATAAACTTAACCAAAGAGGTGAAAGAGCAGTACACGGAAAACTATAAAACATTGCTGAAAGAAATTGAAGAACACACAAAGAAATGGAAAGATATTCCATGCTCTTGGATTAGAAGAACTAACATAGTTAAGATGTCCATACTTCCTAAAGCAATCTATAGATTCAATGCAATCCCTATCAAAGTTCCAACAACATTTTTCACAGAAATAGACCAAAGAATCCTAAAATTTATATGGAACAACAAAAGACCCCGAATAGGTAAAGGAATCCTGAGAAAAAAGAACAAAGCTGGAGGTATCACACTCCCTGATTTCAAAATATACTACAAAGCTATAGTAACCAAAACAGCATGGTACCGGCACAAAAACAGACACACAGATCAATGGAATAGAATCGAACGCCCAGAAAGAAACCCACACATCTATGGACAGCTATTCTTTGACAAAGGAGCCAAGAACATACAATGGGGAAAAGAAAGTCTCATCAACAAATGGTGTTGGGAAAACTGGATAGCCACATGCAAAAAACTGAAAGTAGACCCTTACCTTACACCATACACAAAAATTAACTCCAAATGGATTAAAGACTTGAATGTAACACCTGAAACTATGAAACTTCTAGAAGAAAACATGGGCAGTACGCTCTTCAACATCAGTCTTAGCAACATATTTTCAAGCACCATGTCTGACCGGGCAAGGGAAACAATAGAAAAAATAAACAAATGGGACTACATCAAACTAAAAAGCTTCTGCACAGCAAAGGAAACCATCAACAAAACGAAAAGACAACCTAACAATTGGGAGAAGATATTTGCAAACCATACTTCTGATAAGGGCTTAATCTCCAAAATATATAAAGAACTCATGCATCTCAACAACAAAAAAACTACCAACCCAATTAAAAAATGGGCAAAAGACCTGAACAGACATTTCTCCAAAGAAGATATACAGATGGCCAACAGACACATGAAAAGATGTTCAACAACATTAACTATCAGGGAAATGCAAATCAAAACTACAATGAGATATCTCCTCACGCCCGTCAGAATGGCTATAATTAACAAGACAGGAAACAACAAGTGTTGGAGAGGATGTGGAGAGAAGGGAACTCTCATACACTGCTGGTGGGAGTGCAAACTGGTACAGCCACTATGGAAAACAGTATGGAGATTCCTCAAAAAATCAAGGATAGAACTACCATATGATCCAGCTACTCCACTGCTGGGTATTTATCCAAAGAACTTGAAAACACCAATTTGTAAAGGTACATGCACCCCTGTGTTCATTGCAGCGTTATTCACAATAGCCAAGACTTGGAAGCAACCTAAGTGCCCATCAACGGATGAACGGATAAAGAAGATGTGATATATATACACAGTGGAATACTACTCAGCCATAAGAAACGATGAAATCCAGCCATTTGTGACAACATGGATGGACATTGAGGGTATTATGCAAAGTGAAATAAGTCAGAGGGAGAAGGTCAAATACCGTATGATTTCCTTCATTAACTAGTAGATAATAGCAACAATAAACAAACACATAGAGACAGAGATTGGATTGGTGGTTACCAGAGGGGAAGGGAGGAGGGAGGAGGGCGAAAGGGATAATTCGGCACATGTGTGTGGTGATGGGTTGTAATTAGTATTTGGGTGGTGAACATGATGTAATCTATGCAGAAATAGAAGTATAATGATGTACACCTGAAATGTATACAATGTTATAAACCATGTTACTGCAATAAACAAAAAATTAAAAAAATAAAATTTAACAAGGAAAAATCGTATATAAATTCTTCATTCTAATGATAATCCCTTATGTTCTGATAAAACTTTATAAAATAAATAAAAGCATAAGTGTTACTTTTAGTAAAGTTTCGTAAAAAGAAGTTCATACTTATTACAGAAATGCATCATCCTTCTTACAGATTAATAGAACATGCATATTTTTAAATTTTGAAAAGACTAACTCGCATTTTCTTTACTCAAATATTCAGGGCTTTTTATTATGTGCAAGCATTATCACACAACTGTAATCATATGATAAAAACAATTCTATATCCTGTGTTTTTAATTTATTTATATGGTAAACACTTGCTATGCTATTCCAGAGTCCTCGTGTATATCATAGTGGTCTCAAATCATAATTTACTTTACTTTTGTTTCCTTATTGTATGATAATTCGTTAATTTCCAGTGTATTATTTGCACTTCAAATAATACTATGATAATGACCTTTGTCACAAAGCTTTTCAGTATTTAGGATTATTTTTCTAAGACCAATTTCTAGGAGTCTAATTACTGGGACAGATATTAATACTTTTAAGGATTTTAAAATCATATTGCCAAATTGTATTCCAAGAGGTTTAAGTCAATTTACAAGTCCAATGGCATGCATAAAAATGCATGTTTTACCACACCTTGCCATTTAGATATTACTTAAAAAAAATCTATTCTTAGAGGATAGGCAAAACAAACAAGAACAGGCCAAATTACGGTTTCTAAGAGCCAATTATTGTTTTGAATGTGGGTTGAATATTTCTATTTTGTAAATTGTCTAATTGTGCCATGTATCTAGATACTGCTATCTTAGCATTTTAAAATAATTACGTTCTTCACATTTTTTTATTTGTATAATAAGAATAAACTTTTATCAGTTGCTTACTATGTGCTCTGCCCTTTACATATATTATTTCATTTAATTCTTATAAATGCCCTATAAGTGACTGCTTTATCTCCATTTTACAGATGTGGAAAATGAGACCTAGTAGAGTAAAATATGAATTCTCTACGTTACTATGCTCATCCGTTAGTAAAGCCATTAACTTTTTGTCTTTCATGTCTGCTTTAAACATTTTCCCTAGTCTTGTTTGCCTCGTAATTATTTCTACCAACAGTGTTTCTTTGTTTTCCCCAACAGTGTTACATCTGTATGTTGTCAAATCTGTCAATCCTTTCTTTTGTGATTTTTTTCCTATTACTTCTAAATTTAGAAAGTCCTTCTCTCTTTGGAGGTTTGATACATATCTAATTCTCTCTTTTAATTTGCCTATGTTTTCTTTTCTGTTTACTTTTAAGCATATATCCAGAATTACCTTGGTAGGTGGTGTGAGGTAAAAATTTAAATGGATCTACTTTCACATAAGTAGCCAATTGCTCAAACAGAGTTTACTGAAAAGTCTCTTTCTTCATCATTACTTGTGATGCTTCTTTTACTCCATGTTATTTTTCTAATATAGAATAGAGTGTCTTTCTGAGTTACCTGTTTTGTTGCCTTGATCTGATTATCCAGTTTTGTATTAGTACAACATTGCTTTAATTACACTAGCAAATGCTACTAAGTTCCTTAATATTTTTTCATTAGATTTAGACATCTTCCATCTTTAGGTTTTGATGCACCATGTAAGTTTTGTGGATAGAAACTAAGTGACATGTATGCACCTTTTATAACTAAACTGTGTTTTATAAGTAAGCACATTTTAAAGATCCATTGTGTGGTGCCTGAGTATTACTTCTTAGATCAATGTTTAAAGCAGATTGCTTTAGCACTTCCATAAAGTCTAAGATATCTGGAAGATAAGGTATTCATTGACAATCTGACTTCAGAAACTCAGCTAGAAAGACAATGTTGTTATCATTTCATTACCATTAACTTTTCTTTTAAAAAAATCACAGTAACTCATCTACTTTGAGAAGAGGTCTACTTTTTTGGCTGAAGTTTTCCTTCTTACTACATACTATGTTTAGGACAGTGATAATCTTCACTGAGTACTGTATTATGTAAAAACATTGTCTTCCATTAACTCATTAGTGAAAATGATGGGCTTAAGGAATGTCTGAATGTTAAGGAAAAAAAAAAGACCTTAATATATGTGCATTCATGCCTTCCTATTCTGTCTTTCCTCATTTCCCCAATTATCCCCATTTCCCCAGACACTTCCTTTGCTTCCTTTAAAGGAAATGACCACATAAATCTGAAACTCTCTCGATATAGAGTTTTCTAAATAAGAAGACTTATTTAGAAAAAATATGGTTTTTTTTTTTCTTTTTTTAAAGTCTACCTTAATTTATATCCTGGTTTGAACTGCCTCATCAGATCAGGCCAATTTTCATGAGGTTTAATTGTAAGAATGAGATTCTTGGAGTAGAATTTTCTCCCTGCCACGTAGGTTGAGAGCTCCTTTATACCCTTCTTATGAAGCCTGCCATGAACCCAGCATTATGGAGGAAGGACTCGGGGAAGAATACCCTGAGCAAACTGACACATAGATCCACTAGGGATTAACCCTCCAGGATTTTGATTCTTATCCATCCTTCCTAAATTGTAGAACTTCATCAGGAAGCCACTAAAGTAGGATACCAGTGCTCTTTCACGATCTAGAATCACTATACAAGATAATCTCGTGGTCTGTACATTGAAGAAAATGTCAAGGAATACATGGAATCGTACAATCCAGACATGTAGACTAAGGTTCCATGCCATCACTCCCAGGCTGATAGCAATTACTGAAAACTCTTCCCACACACGCTCCACCCATAAAGACTATGGCAACACTTGTCTGGATTTAAATGTCAGTCTTCCCATGTCCCAAGGCTACCTCGAGTGCCATGTCATCTGCAAACTAGCTCTGAAACCTGCCTATCAAATCATTGAAACGTCCTCCAGCTTTTTAAGTTTAACAGGCCTAGTTTTACTCTTAAGAAACTATTGAAAGTATATACCATTGCTGGTTCAGATTGGTTTGAAGTCTTCATGAACTTGAATTACTTTCCTTGGAACATTGATGGAGACCATTTTAAGTTTCCTCCCAACAACAAAACAATGCACCTCAAATATTCATCCTCTCAAACTCTAATATAGCTGCATTTAGCACTAACTTAACGTGATTTATTTGAGGGGGAAAAAAATCAAATGTGGAAATATAGGCTCTCAAAAAGAGATGGTTCTGCCCTTAAGTAGTACACTAGCTGTCTGAAAAACCTCAGTTCTGCTCCTTAAACACATAATGTTGTTCTGAACCTAAGGAAGCTTAGAGAAGTGGTTAAAGATGTGGGTTCCAGAGTTCAAATTCCTGTGTAGGATCCTGGATTCAAATTTCTGTTCTGCCACTCACTGACTGACAGCCTTTTAACTTAACTGAATCTTAGTTTCCTCTTCGTTAAAATATTGTAATCATAGCCCTACTAGTGCCAAGATTAAGTGAGACAACACCTGATTTAGAGCTCAATAAATACTAGGCATTGTTTTTATTTTCTTTCCTCAAATGCATTAGGGCATTAGTCCTTTGAGGGCAAGGACTAACTCATTTCTCTTAATATTTAGAGTGTGCAGTGCAATTGCTCAATAAATATTTGTTAAATTTTGTTATTATGGAATTCTTAGATCTGAGGGAGCCACCTGCAGAATACTATAAAAAATTTTTAATAATGTATTTTCTATGGCATCAGATTACCAGGGCATAGAATGTGGTGGCAAAGAGCAGGGAACTTCTGCCAATACTGGTCACAAACCTTGATCAGACCAGTCTCCAAAAAATTTCCAATGTAGTATCTTTTTCTTCAGTGAAGGTGATTTGCTATATGCAACACCAAATATGATTGATTTATACCTTTGTAACATTTTTTATATACAGAAAGTCATAAAACAAAAATTATTCCTTCGTGAAACCCTGTGTCCTGATTCTTTTATTTGCAACATATACACAAAACTAAAAATCTGATCTGCATAGATCAAAGAATTTCAGACATGCTGTAAACATTTTTTTAAAAAATATGAATGCATTATTTTCTTCAGTCTCAAAAGATGGGAATCTTTGTGAGAATGTCAAATGAAGGTAGTGATCTTTGGCAGCCAGGACCTTGCAATATTGTTCTAAAAATACAGAATGAGGAAAGAGTAGGATATAATAAGGGAAAAAGCAAGAGGATGAGCAATGATATTAATTTAGCCATTCCTCATTCAGTAAATATTTACTGAATGTCTACTAGCTTTCATTGGCTGGGAAACACAACAAAACAGAGATGTGCTACCCTTATAGAGCTCATATCTCAATGGGAAAGACACATTTTATGAAGAGAAAAAAATACAACTGTGACGTACAATGGGAGGGAGAAGTACAAGGTACTCCGTGAACTACTATCAAGGAGACCAAATCTAATCAGGAAGCATAGGGAACATTTCCCTGAGGAAGTGACTTTTAAAGTAAGCCAGAAGAATGAATGCATATTAGCCAGGTGGTGGTGTGTGTGTGTCCCTGCAAGTGCATGTTGGGCAACTGGGAGGGAGGGGAGAAGGTAGAGAAAGACCGCGTCAGGAGGGCAGACAACAGGAACACAGTGCACAGCATAGCTCCAAGGGGCTGACAGAAGGCCAGTGTGGCTGGATCATGAAGGAGCAAGGAGAGAAGTAGCCTGAGGTTAGGGAGGTGAGCAGAAGCCGGATCATAAAGGGCTTTTGGAATTGAACCTGAGAGCAATGGGAAGGCATCGCAGGTCTTACCTGGCAGTGTGACATGGTCATCTGTGCATGTTTACAAGTTACTTTGGCTGCTGTGTTGAGAGAGAATTAGAGGGGGTCTAGAATGGATGTGGAGAAACTAGCTAGGAAGCTCTGATAGTTGCCCAAGTAAGAGGGGAAAGTGGTTACAGTGGTTTGGACAAGGTTATTGTCACTGTTGAGAAGAAAATGGATTTGGATTGGATATAGAGAGGAAGGGAGAAGGGGGTCCCAAGGATGACTCCTCCCTTCCCCCCAGGTTCCTGACACAAAGTAAATGTTGGTGCTATGTACCACTAGATGTGCACGCTGAAGGAGAAGCCAATTTGAGGACAGGTTCAAAAGTTCAGCATTCAATATGAGACGCATTGAGCCACTCAGGTGGCAATATCCACAGCATGATCTTTAGAATTTACTGTCTTTAACAGTAACAAAGACGATGGAGAATGAGAAAAATTTGACTATAGAACAGTAAGAAGGTTCGCCTTTGCCATATGATGAAATGGTAATAAGGATAATATACTTGGCTTGGGTAAGCACTATTTGATTGTAATGCATAGTAATCAATAAAATAAAAGGAACAAAGCTAGAAATGATAGTAGAATATCATTGCGAACTAAATCACCAGTTTCTAGAAAAGAACATCACAGTGACTCGACAATTAGGTCAAGCTGTGCTATGACGAGGTCATGGCATGCTGTCAAGCAACAGAGACAATACAGTCATATATTTGGCAGAATTACAGAATACTTCACTGGGAAGGACTAATGCAAGAGAACCCAACTAAAAGATAAGAATCAGAATTCATCAGTGTCTCAAGAAAAGGTCATGCGATAAATTAGAAGTTTTGCAACTTTCTTTTACGTTACTGTTTAGTATCATTCCCTCATTTTTTATGTGTTAATATCATTTAAGGTATTTTAATCGATAATTTCATTATTAGTTACAACAAAAATGCACCTTGTAACAGCAATATTTCTTTCAAATATTGCCCAATAAAGTAAACCTCAGGCCTTAGTTGGTCAGCTTTTGAATCCTAGAATATTGGACTGCAGACACTACTAAAGCAAATAGACAGAATGCACTCTAGGACCTATAGCCCTTCTCCTAGGTCCTGAAGAATGGTAATTAAAACAGACTAGTTGACTGATCAAGGGCAAAAACACAACCAAGATGAGAGAAAGTTTACACAAAAGTGAAGTAAAACAGCTAGAGAATATGATTGCCCCTGTCTCTCTAACACGTATCCCACACTAGCCAATCTGAAATCCTCCCCATTAGAATCCCCTCTCAGTATAATAGAAAGAACAGCAAACTCAGTGTCAGAAAACCTGTGCTGTTTACTTGACTCTCTTTCTAACAGACTGTGTGGCTTTGGTCAAGTTCAAGCATTTCAGAGACTCAGTGTAATGAGGGAACTGCACTAGATGACCTCTAAATTCTCTTACAGGCCTAAGTATCCACGCATCTAGAGAGAAACCCCAAAGCATGAGAATTACCCTACAGTACAAACCATTTTACAGAAATCATTTTAAAAGCATTAATAATCAGGGATTTCCAAGATCTTAACTGCACCACTCAAAACCTTCCTCAGCTCTATCCTGTCTTGGCTCAAACGAGGTCATCCTGCTTAAAATTGTAATCTTTCCCTGACTGACACATCCAGTCTCCTTCTTCTGCTCTGTTTTGCTCCGTAGCACTTTCCACCCTTTAACATATAAAATCATTTCTTTTTTATGCTGTTGTCAATCTGCCTGCCCCCACCACAAAATGTAAGTTCTACCAGGGCAGGGGTTTTTGTTTGTTTTGTTCATGGATGTATGGCAAGGACCTAGAATAGCACATGACATATAGTAGGAGCTCAACTAACATTGTTGAATGGATGAATGAGAGAATTCCTAATACAAATTTAAAATGAAACATTCCCTAACTTAAGCTACAATTGTAAAATCAGATCTAATCAATTATGTATTGGTCTATTAGCACAACGTTCCTTACATATGGAAGTATATTTTAAGTAGATTTGTCTTTTGAAATAATTCAAACCTTTTTTAAAAAA
Organism: Ceratotherium simum simum; assembly: GCF_057802395.1. Taxonomy (NCBI): domain Eukaryota; kingdom Metazoa; phylum Chordata; class Mammalia; order Perissodactyla; family Rhinocerotidae; genus Ceratotherium; species Ceratotherium simum. The sequence continues at coordinate 32,675,132 of NC_141900.1, forward strand.
TAAGTGAGTGAACATCAGTTCTTCCAACTGACTTGACCTTGTTCCCAAGAGAGAGTTCATTTAAGATTAGGGAAGGTCAAAGTCAATGAATCATAAAGCAATTAAAAAGCTAAAAGGAAATGACATTTTTTTATGAACTCTGAAGATTAAAAACCATTTAGGGTAATAATATTATTATGTTAGGAATTCCTCAGTGCTGAGGTCTGAGGGCAAAATGTTTGGCTATAAAGTAAGAAGTGATTAATGGATGTATACTAGGATTGATCCAAGCAAATATGTAGTGAACTTCAAAGAAATTTCCCTTTAGGAATAATCTTCAGAACAAATTTACTAAGCACACAAGAAAATTGGGCTCTTTTATAGCCATATTTCATTTTTAGCTGACACTTCTCTCAAGGAAGTCACTCACTAGTCTATTAACAATAACATTAACAACAAGAACAAAAGTAAACGTTCAGAACGTATACATCCAGGTGCTAAACTACCTGCTCTACATTCACCGTCTCATTTTACAAATGAGGAATTTCAGTTGCAGTGAGAATAAATAAATTGTCCAATGTCAAATGACCAGAAATTAAACTCAATCTGTTTAATGCTAAAGCCCATTCTCTTCACGGCAATGCCACATTCTCTTGTTTCCAAAACTTAAATTTATCATTAAAGGCAAAATTTACTACTATTGAGGACATTCAAAACATATTTTTGTAGACTCTAAAGACAAGCCAAAAAAAAGTCCAAACTACTTTATTTCTTGGCAGCATCATCGAAATTGCTTCAGAGGTTCCCTGGGCATTGACTTTGAAAAGGATAGTGTCATTTTAGACGTAAAAGTTCAGTTTTGTTTGTAAAAAACAAAAACAAAATAATCACCCTGTATACTAAAATTATACTAATTCTTTTCACCCTTGAAAACACACATACACAACTTGAGGGACTTCGTGCAGGTTCATCTTCATATCACCATCATCCAGCAGAGTGCCTGCCATATATCTAGTTCTCAAGAAAAATGTTAAGAAAAGAAAATCAAAAAAGAAATAATTGCTGCAGCCAAATCCCTCTTTATTTGTTTGGATATGCTTTAAAATTCAAATAGTGCTGTTAATGGGAATTTCTCTAGGTCCGTTCAACAGACAGAAATTGAGTACCTACTGTGCGTGCTGCGCTTTGTGTTAGGCACTAGCTGTACAGCATAAAAAAAGAAAGATATCCACTCTCATAGAACTTCACCTCTTCAGGGGAATGACAATTAAGTCCTTATTTGGTCCTCTCCCCTGCTTATGATCTTCCTTGGGTAGAAGTACAGCCAGCTTGCGGTGTCCATGGGTTCCGCATCTGCGGATTCAACACCCGCAGATCGTGTAGGTACGATGTTTATGATCCGCGGTTGGTTGAATCCAAGGATGCGGAACCCGCCAGATGCCAAGGGCCCACTAAAGAACTTGAGCATCTGCGGAGTTTGGTATCTGTAGGGGTTCCTGGAACCAATCCCTCACGGATACCGGGGATGACTGCATCCTAGTTAGGAAAACTACCTGCAGGCCTTTGATCTTCTCCGATTGCTCCTTGAGGTTGACATGGAAGCAGCAATTAGATAAAAATATATCCAAGTTACGTCAAGAGTTGATGGCAAAACCAAAGCTAGACTCCAGTTATTTCAGAGTACCATAGATTTTCTTATCACTTAAAGATCGTCTCTTTCTATTTTTGTCTCTTTCTCCCTTACCCCTTACCCCTTTCTCTCTTTCCTCAGAAACATGCTGCAGGAAGTTTTCAGAAATATGTCAAAATTTTGAAGAAATGTAGACTATCGTGAGTTCTCAATGTTACTTGTTTTAGCCAGTTAATTTTGGCCTTCACTGAATGTGACTGTTTGCTCCTTAATGAACAGCAAACCCCACTGAGAGATGGCTAACAAGCCAGATGCTGGACCTTCTTCCTTATTCCCATTTCCATGCTTTATACAAAATTTCGTTTTATTTTATTCCATTGTAAAAATAATATACTTTTAACATAGGTAATTTTAATATATGAAATTAATTATAGGAATAATAGACTTTTAAATTAGGAAATTTAATAAACAGAAAAGTTTAAAGAAAAAAAAACCTTATCTAACTTTCATCACTAAAAAAATCCACTCTTCACATTTTGATATATTTCTTTCTAGAATTACTGCGATTAAATTGCTTTAGATAGTTAATATTACGCTGTCACAGTTTTCCTGTCCTTTTTCCTTGCATGTTAACATAGGTATTTTCCAACATTATTACAAACTCTTTGTAAGCACACTTTATTATACTTTAAGTAAATGTATCATAATTTACTCAGCCATTCATATGAGGTGACGTATTTAGGTCACTTCTTGTTTTTCACTGTTATCAAATAAAGCAGCAACGAACATCCTTGTGCCTGAATTTTTTTTCTGTACTTTGGCTTATTTCCTTAGGACAGATTTCCTAAAATTGAATTAATAAGTCAAACATATTTAAGGTATATATTGCCACATTGTTTCCCTATTCATTTTAATAATTTTCACCTCCCACCTATTTTATTTAACTCTTGCGAACCTTGATAGTGTCATTATTCGAAATGTCTTTGCTGTTTGAATCTGCATTTCTTTGTAGTTATCGTGAACATTTCACTGTGTACTTCTTTGTTCCCCTGTGTACTATGGCCTTTTTTTTTTTTTTTTGGTTAGGACAATTAGCCTTGAGCTAACATCTGGTGCCAATCCTTCTCTTTTTGCTAAGGAAGACAGGCCCTGGGCTAACATCCGTGCCCATCTTCCTCTGCTTTATATGTGGGACACCTGCCACAGCATGGCTTGATAAGTGGTGCATAAGTCCACACCCGGGATCTGCACCTGGGAGTCCCGGGCCACTGAAGCTGAGCGCTGGAACTTAACCACTATGGCACTGGGCTGACCCCACTATGGCCTTTTTTGTGTTTTATTTTTTTGTGTGTTTGTGTCTTTTGCCCAGTTCTATTTGGGCTTTTGAATTTCCTTATCCATTTATAGGAGCTCTTTGTGTATTAAGCATATTAACCCATTGTGATATCGGCAATGAATGGCTCTTTGGTTAGTTGCTGCCTTTAAAGTTGAATTTATTCAAGATAATTTTTATGTTTTTAGCTTTATTTTATTATAATTATTTCCATGTCATTATTTACTTTCAACGTATCACTAGCCCTTTCCAGTCATTACACTTTTACTCAAGTTCTTGATTTTTACTCCTATGTTGGTATCCCATTGATCATCTCTATTAGGCTAGCTGGGTATAATACTATTTACTCAATACCAAACACGTTTCAAGTCTTACCTCATTTACTTCTTACTAAAACCCTAGGTGGATTCTGTTATTGTCTACATTTTAATGATGCAGAAATCAAAGTTTTGAGAGGCTGGGTAACCTGCCCATAACCACTCAGCTGATAAGGGATGAAGCTGGAATTCAAACCCTCCTGAGCCCCACTTCATTCCGATCTTTCCCTTGATCTCACTCCTTTGTCCTCTCTCCCATTAATTCTGTAATTTATTAAAAAATTATTCTTGTAATATTATGGTGGCTTTATTTTAGTAGAGGACAGTGACAGAGGGATAATTCTCTAAAGGAGTTTTAAGTCTGATAGAGGCTATAGAACTTTTGAAGCACCTAATGATTAGTTAGGCAGTTAGCCTACTAGTCTAACTTCTATATAGCTGTCTCTGATATGAGACTTTCAACACCTCATATTTTCAACAACATTTATCGAGTCTTTATTTTGTGTAAGTTGCTGCACTATTAAAATATAAAAAGAAATTTGTAATCATATAAAACATTAATAATAAATATTAAATGAGAGGTATATATAATGAGCAGTAGGGTTGGGGAGGGGTAGAAATCACTTCTGGCTAGTGTAGACAGAGAAAGGTTCAGGGAGGAGTAAAATTCAGGCTTCCATTTGCCATGATTGACACATGGTTACATGACTTAGTTTTAAATTAAGTCAATTTGTTATCATCTGATCACCATTACACCCAAGTTGAGCATTAGTTAAAGGACGTCAAGAGAAATAACCTCTTTGGAGATGATTATATTTACACGGTAATAAAGGTGTGAAATGGTATTGTACTTTTATCATTTTCTTTATTATTTAGGTATTGCCTTTTTTCTCTATTACTCTATTGAAAGTAATAGAGAATAAAAAAATGTAGCTACATACATGAGTGCTGAAGAATGCCAAGAAAGGGCAAGAATAGATTGAGAAGGGGGTATCATTACTTACACATAGCACTTGTTGAGTGTTTGGGGTGGTTCAGGCACTGCACAAGCCTTTTAAGCACACAAATGACTTAATCTTGCAATAACCCAATAAAGTACTGTTATTAACTTCTCTTTACCTAAGAGGTAATTGAAGGGCAGAAAAGTTAAGTAAGCTGTTCAAACCTACAGAGCAAAAACAGCAGAAATTGTACTTGAATTTGTTTTCCTGATTCTAAACCCAAAATGTTTAGCGGAGTCAGGTACTGAAGAAGACAATTGTTGTAAATCAGTTTAGTTTAAAGATTTACATGTGGAAAGGCACAGAGTGGAAAAAAAGAGCAAATCACCTGAGAGGTGAGTTGAGCTGAAATGGAATGAACAGGTATGGATGTGTTGGGGGCGAGGGAGAGGGTTTAAGAAGTGAGGTGGATGAGGAAGGTCAGAGAGAGGTAGCGAGTTGCAGTCCTAAAAACTGCGTGGAAACTCAGATATGACATAGTTTGTGGTAGGGAGCCATTGCAGGTGTTCTAAGATGGAGTCATAAGACGAAAACGTTTCATGGGGCTGGAAAAGACAGTGCAGTAGATGTGCTATAAGAGTGCACTACAGCGTAGGCTAGTGGTGATGAGTGCAGTTGTGAGAGCTGGACTGCTTTCAAGTCCTGAGTCAGCCGCTTACCAATTTTGTGACTCTGGGCAAATAACATAAACCTCAGTTTCTTCCACCGTAAAGTAGGAGTAATAACAATAGTACCTACTTCTTAGGGTTCTTGTGAGGATTAAATGAGTTCATCTCTTTCAAGTGCGTGGGACAGTATCTGGTACAAGGCCAGTGTTTTGTTAAATGTCACTTATTACTATTACCCCACAGGTATGTATAGGATAGACAGCAGCAGGGACACAAGTCTTGAGCGTTGGGAGAGTACAGACAAGGTGGAGAAAGGACTACACGCCGGTGGAGGACAGGAAGGTGCAGAATCACGGGGAAGCCACTTCAGAAAGGAAAAATAGCTGCTTGAATGAAGGCGTGCGAGGGAAGACTTGGAAAGGGGCTGCTTGGGTTTCACCGGAAATTAATGAAGCTCCCAGAGACGCTGCCTAGTCCAGACGTTAGGCATCACCAGGAGTGGTGGGCAGTAACAGGAGCCAGGAGTCAACGTCTGAGAAGAAGTCAAGGACTGTGGCTTGGACGTGGCTAGAATTGTCCATTGTTTTAGGTCCATCATGTTTTATATCCATATTTTCATGTCAGTAGAGCAAAGAAATTCAAAAAAATATATTGGAAAGACAGAGCTTTATTAACAATTCTCTGGGCTATTCTGATCCTTAAACTATGTATGTCCTTGACAGAGATTTTCACTTGAAACTCAAGTCTGTAGAAGTAGTATAATTGGCATAATATAATACTTTTTAAAATATCTTGCATTGTTTTAGGGAAAATTTAAGGCAGTTTGCAAGGATAAATATATATTTATAATATAAAAATATATTTTATATATTTATATATAATATTATAAATTATTTATAATATATAAATAATATATTACGTGATAAATATAAACACATATAATATTACATATATTTATATATATATAAACTATAACAAGAACACAAACTAAAGGTGGGACAAAGTAAAACAAAGAGAGCAGAAGCATGAATCAGAATAAAAATGCATCTAAGGAAGATGAAAGTTTATACATTTGCCCCAGGTGGGCCACAGGATTGACGTTAAGCCTTTAAGCAGTGAACCAGTGCTGTACACACGCATATCCAATAGGAAGAGAGAGAAAAGTAGTGGCCTATTAGAAAGCCTAATTAACGGTTTGTGAAGAAAGAAACTTGATTATACGGCTAAGGACAAATCCAGGCGAGGAAAATCTGGAGTAGAGGGTGGAAAGAAAATTATGGCTTTAAAGAATGATTTACTTAAAGAAAGCAGGGAAAATGCTCACATTATGCAGTAGAAAATAAAAACATTTTCTTCTTTTAAACTTTTGCAGCATGCTGAGAGGCAACAGGTCTAAGTCAGAGGATACAGACTAAACGTTACACAACCATCTGTTTTCCCTAGGTTTATAAGAAGTACAAAAATGTCTGAGTTAAATGCCATATGAATTTGAATTGTAAAGATTGCACTTACTTTTCATCAAGTTAGAAAAGTGTAGACAAGAAGAACCAATGAATTATAGTAGTAAATATGGAATGAAATTACAACCAAAGTAATATGCTCAAATACACCATACTTACTTTAATAATCCGAATTAAAGTGTAAGAGTTTCGGTGGCCCGCCCTAGGGGTAGTGATTCAGTTCCGCCCACTCCCGTTGGACGGCCGGGGTTGGCTATTTGGATCCCAGGCGGACCTACACCATTTCTAGCCATGCTGGGATCCACATACAAAGTGGAGGAGGATTGGCAGAGATGTTAGCTCAGGGCTGATCTTCGCCAAGCAAAAAAAAAAAAAAGAGAGGAAAAGTGGCAACAGATGTGGAGGGGGAGTAAGATTTTGAAACGCCTTGGGAAAAACATGGGCATTGATCTGATGTCTAAAATTTGAAAATAATACATCCTTTTAAATACTATTTCTACCCTGAAATGTCTGTTTTCATTTACACATTTAAAAATCTTCCTATTTATTTCCTTCTAGTTATCTTCAAATAAGAGATGAACAGATACCCCTCTGAAACTGTCAAACGGTGAAGACTCTTGCAAAATTTCATTTGGCCTTTTTAAAGGTGCTTCTAGGAGGGAAGTTTAACTCATTTTAACCACAGAATGGGCAATGCCAAAGAAAGTTTCCCTTACCCAGGGAGCCAACTGTGTATCTACATAAATATACTTCTGTGGATACAGTGACTTACGTGGACATGTACAGACGTGATTATAAATTTAAGTGTCCCGGATGATTCCGCTGACACGTGCTTCTCTACTTGCCCTTTAGCTGAGGGGCAACAGAAGCAAGGACTTTCTTACTGGAATTTCATCCTGTTTTGTAACTTGTCGTGCAATAATCATTCAACGAAGCGGGTCCAGGAGTCATCCTGAGCGGTCAGGCTGATAGGCTGGGCGCCAGGGTGTGGGCTGCGCACTCCTCCTCACTCTGGCAGCTATAGACAGACCCCACACGTTAGAGCAGGAGCTCCTCCAGCTTCAAAGCCAGGGCGCTGTTTGCATCCGCTCGGTCTCTCCGCTCAAGTCTGAATCTCTTCTTCCAAAATCCACGTCTTGGTGGACGCCCCGAAAGAAAACCTGAGGTAGGGGTGCGCGAAGCTAGGGACTAGATAGGGACACTTCTCAGGAAGGGTCGGGCTCTCCAATTTCCTGAGCTTGGTCCCTGCGGGAGAAGGGCTTCGGGGGAAGCGATGGGAGATTTCAATCGGCAAGTCCATGGGGACCAAGTGGGGTGAGACCTGGTCTCACTCGGGGAGCCCCTGGAGCTCCACCAGCCCTCAGTTTTCGGCGCTAGCCGCGCGCACCGGCTGACACTGCCCAGAGCGCGGAGGGCCAGCGCGGTGCGGGGAGCCGGCCTCTGATCCCGCGGAGGGTGGACGGAGGGAGCGTCGTCCGCGGCGAGGGGAGCCTGGAGGGAGAGCCACAGCGGCGCCAGGCAAAGTCAGAGCAGCCGCCGTCCTCCAACTCGGCGCGCGTCGAGAGGCCGGAGCCCCGGCGCGCAGGCGGCCCCTGCGGAGACCTTCGCGGCCCGAGCAGCTAGAGCATCAGGGCGGGACCCCGCTCGCCGGGCTCCGCGGGGGCGTAAAGCTCAGTCTCGCTTCCGCCTCCTGCGGACCATGCGTGTGTCTAATGGGCTGTGGTTTCTCCTCAGGTCACGATGGATCTTGAAGGAGGCCGCAGTGGAAGAAGGGGAAGAAGAACTTCTTGAAAATTAACGAAAAAGGTAGCCAGTTTGTTTTACTTTCATACTTTGCGTGGCTTGAGAGATTTGGCCGATTTGTTTCTAGCCTCCAGCTCTGAAATGAATGAAGAGTTGATGATGATGATGATTTTACTCTTATCTGAGACGCCAGCGGTTGCCATGTAGAAGTTCTCTGGCTGAGCTGAGCACATCGCCTTGGTGAGCTGCTGCTTCAGCTTCAGGCCGCAGACAAGCCAATGTGTTTTCTGTGTTTTACAACCTTCTGCTTTATCAGCGAAGTTGATCGCCTGGACCGTGTGCTGCTTGTGCTCTGCTCTGTGGTCCAGTCTCTTGCTTCTGGTCAAACAGCCACATAAACATTGTAAGTTTGTGGCATGGCAGATGGGACAGCAGGCCAAAACTACGTTTAGGTGTTAATTTTGTAAAATTAATGAATACTCTGAAGCTCTTGTAGAAGACATTCTGAAAAGAGAAGACTGCAGTACCAAAGAAGCTAGCATGGTGTGAAATTATCCTGATTGTATATAGAAGTGGTAATGTAACCACATAGGGAAGATAATTATTTTAAGTAGATTTTGATAACAGTGCATTGTCTACATAGGAAATTTTAAACTTCACACAATACGTTCATTGTTAGTAGTACATTGTAATAAGTTGTAAAATAAAGCAAATTGGTAAATATATTAATGTTATTAGAAACCAAGCTTTTCAGTGTGAGAGAAAAGAAATACAAATGAGCATCAAATAAATTTTTTAAAAATAACGTTAAATTTGAATTGTAACCTTCAAAATGAACTCCTGATGTTTTTAATAGTTCAGTTTCTGTCCACTGAAAGGGACAGTAGCAATGAGCACACTTAGTGCCAGATCTTTTTTGTAAATACCATTCCTCACTAAAGTGAATCCATACCCCATAGAGAAATGGCTAATTCCAACCATGTCTGGGGCCAGGAAAATACAAAATGAGCCTGGAGTATCTTGTGGTACCTGAAAACAAGGAGGCAGAGTTTAATGGAATTGTCAAAAAGGACACAGGAGATGACTTGAAGGGGCTTCCACTGGCCACGTCTGGGACAATTTGAGCATCAAAACAAATAATGACAGTACTTGATTGTGAAATATTGAATACAGTACAATCCATGAATCCTTACTAAAACTTTGAGAGGGGGAGGAAGACTAAAAGCTTGGGAGAGGTAGAGAGAATAAAGGAACATTCTTTATAGAAAAATGCCAGCTATCATATTGGAACCTGCATTGTTGTAATTGATTCAGGCAAGGATTTTTAATGGATCCTAAACCACTCAGAGAAAAGTTGTAACTAAGAATTATCCAAAATTCTTACTAATTGGTGAAAGGAACGTGGTTTTCTAGAGGAGAGATTCTGCAATTAGCAACCTTAACCAAGTGATCAGACCTGGCAGCACTCATGGTGGAACAGACTGTGTTAGTGACGGGACACCTAGGAAGTTAGTGACGCACCTAGGAAATATGTTTGCAGAAACATTTAGTCTGAACCCAACCAAGCTTCTAGACTGATGCTGTCCAATAGAAATATAATGTGAGCCACATTTATCATTATTAATTTTCTAGTAGCAACATTTAAAAAGTAAAAAGAATCAGGTGAAGTTAATTTTGAAAATATATTTTTAAAAACCCAGTATCTAGAAAATATTGTCATTTCTACATGTAATCAGAGTTATTAATATGATGGTTTACATTCCCTTTTTCATACTGAGTCCTCAAATCTGCTATGTATTTTATACTTATTGCACATTCTCAATTTGGATTTGGTTTGAAACAGACGTATCCAAGATGTGGGACATTCTGTAAGATATCTGTCCCTCTTCCTACAAAATGTCAGTGTTAGGGGTGTGGCAGAAGGACTTCTAGATTTAAAAAAAAAAGACTAAAGAGACAAAATCACCAAATGTAAGGTGTGAACCTTGATTATATCAGAGTTAAAAAAAGGAAAAAGCTATAGAAAGCATTCTTGGTAAATTTGAATGTAGATTGGATATTAGATATCACAATTGCTATTAATTTTCTTAGATGTGATAATGGTAGGAAAACATATGAAGTGCCGTGATGTTTGCAACTTACTTTCAAATGGTTCAGGAAAATATTAAGAATGATAATGTATACTTCCTTACATAGATAAGAAAAATATGGTCAAAATGTTAACAGTTGTTTAACGTAGGGGAATTTTATTTGGGTAGTCATTATTACTATTCTTTCAATTTTTCTGTTTATTTGAAAATTTTCATATAAACAAAAAAAAAGACTTCATAGAGTGGAAGGTAGATATTTCCATTTTTCTTTAACTTTTTTATTTTTAACTTGGCACCCTAAAGAACTATGTACTTATGACACAGACACTTAAGGATATTGGAGTGAGAAGTATTGAGGGTATGTGGAGGGAAATGGTAAAGAAATTTGTTTGAGGCGCAGGCCGGGTGGCGCAGCGGTTAAGTGCACGTGCTCTGCTTCGGCGGCCCAGGGTTTGCAGGTTGGGATCCCGGGCCGCACCGACGAACTGCTCATCAAGCCTTGTGGCGGCGTCCCATATAAAGTGGAGGAAGATGGGCACGGATGTTAGCCCAGGGTCAATCTTCCTCAGCAGAAAGAGGAGGATTGGCATCGGATGTTAGCTCAGGGCTGGTCTTCCTCGCAAAAAAAAAAAGAAATTTGAGCCTGCATATAGCTTCATTTTTTTATTGGTTCTTATCATGACCTACAGACTTTTTATTCAAACTAGAAATTGTTTTTTTTGGTTAAATAGTTCTTATTAAACTGTGCTTATCATCGTTGCTTTTTAAATCTGTTCCTAATAAAACTATATATTCTTTTTTCCAGTTTTACTGAGATATAATTCACATACAGCACTGTATACGTTTAAGGTGTACAGCATACTGGTTTGACTTACATATACTGTGAAATGATTACCATATTAAGTTTAGTTAATATCCATCATCTCATATAGATAAAACAAAAAGAAAAAAGGAAAAAAATTTTTCTCTTGGTGATGAGAAGTCTCAGGATCTACTGTCTTAAACACATTTCTGTATATCATACAGCAGTTTTAGCTATAGTCATCATGTTGTACATTACATCCTTAGTACTTATTTATACCTTATAACTGTGGCTCTGGTAATCACAAATCTGATCTTTTTTCCTATGAGTTTTTTTTTTTTTTTTTTGGTGAGGAAGATCAGCCCTGAGCTAACATCTGATGCCAATCCGCCTCTTTTTTCTGAGGAAGCTTGGCCCTGAGCTAACATCTGTGCTCATCTTCCTCTACCTTATATGGGACGCCACTGCAGCATGGCTCGATAAGCAGTGCATCCGTGCGCACCCGGGATCCAAACTCCGGGCCACCAAAGCCGAGCGCGAGCACTTAACTGCTTGCGCCACCGGGCCAGCCCCAGAGTTTGTTTTTTTTTTTAAACTATATATTTGAATTTGGAATTGTAAAAAAGCATGTGGCTTTGCTAATAGGTATAATGCTTGGATAACAGTACCATTTGGAATATCTGTATTTGTAAAGATTCCTCATTAAAATGAGGTTTGATAAGCGACTTGCCTTTTGTGAGCACTGTTTCTAGCTGATGGAGATAAATGAGTAATCTAGTAGGGAGAAGAGCTGGTGAGGAAGTGCATTTCCACGCAGTGCAGTATCTCAGAAGTCCGAGGCTGCACAGAATATGTTGGTGTTTAGGGGACAGACTTTTCAGGTTAAACCTTGGCTTTGTTCTAGCTATGTGACCTTGGACAAGTCAGTTCACTCTTCTCACCTGCAGTTTTCTCATCTCTAAAAGGACAAAAATATACCTGACCCACAGAGATTAAGATAAGATTAAACGAGATGGTGCGTGGGAAGTGTTTACTCAGCCAGAGGCTGGAACAAATTCTCCAGAGTAGCGAGTGTTTTAGAAACAAAAAAATTAAAAATAAAAAGCTTAGAGCTAAAACTCAGTCATGTTTGGCTATTTTGCTCCTGTCATCCTGGTTCCAGAGATACTGAAACGATGCTTTTACTGGGACTAGGGTGGGACCAGATCTGAAGAGTTATGTTTGTGTATTTTGTGTATTTTTATGTCCATCTAACAGCGCTCCAAAGCCAAATATGGGGTAAACACTGGATTCTTTTCTGTAGAAGTCTCTTCAACTCTTTGACCTTGCTTAGTGTAAAAAACAAAGACATACTAATTTACTTTTTGAACCTGAAAATCTGCGTAAAAATAATGAGATTCTTCTCTGAAATGGTCTTTCTTTTGTACATGTAAAAATACAGATGCAGAGGGGGGCCAGCCTGGTGGTGTAGTGGGCAAGTTCTCAGGCTCTGCTTCCTACACCCAGCTCATCAAGCTGTGCTATAGTGGCATCCCACATACAAAATAGAGGAAGATGGGTACAGATGTTAGCTCAGGGCTAATCTTCCTCAGCAAAAAGTGGAGGATTGGCAGTGGATGCTAGCTCAGAGCTACTCTTCCTCACACACACACACACACACACACACAAAACAAAACGAAAAAACAGATGCAGAGGCTGGTTGTGGTTGGTTTGCTCTCATGTCCTCGGTGGCAGTTACATAGAGTGGAAACTGGGTTACAGAGTTACATTCATTTGAATCTGGGCTCAAAATAATTATTAACCTTTTTGTGCCTGAAGGCAGCTTTTTGACAGTTTACAGACCATCTTTTTTTAACTATAGCTTTTCTAGATTGCATTTATTGCCATAATGGTCCATTTAGGGCCCCAGACATCCTTTCAGAATTAGATTTGCTCATAGAAAATGATTTAATTACCTTTCTTCCAGGTTAGTTTATGCCCAGCATCTGATTGCCACTACTCTCCGTTAGTAAAGGGAATGATTAAGGATAACATCTAGGTAGTAGATAGATACAGTGTCTGAGAGATGATAATTCAGGGGATTAACTCTGGAGAGCATGAATGATTTTGTAATTAGAATAAAAACAGGAAGCTCTTTGTAGTATTTTTTCTAATTGCAAAAGTTGTGTGTCTGTGTGTGTATTCATCATAGAAAATTAGGAAATACCAAAGGCACAAGGAAGAAAATATTTTGATAGAAATCTCGACACCCAGTGATAACCACATGTATGGATTTCTAAGATACATGTAAACATATTTATCTTGAAACTTCATAAATGGGACCATACTATTAACCTTTCTTTTTTTTACTGAGTAATATATTGTAGATATATGTCTTTGTCCTAGTTGTTATTAAATATAAGGTCTGTGTTAATTTGGTGATTAAAAAATTATATAAATTTTAAAGTTTTGTGTAATTCTATTGCTGTGTTTTTCAGTAAAAAAGATGAGAAGAAAGAAAAGAAACCAACTGTCAGTATATTTGCAATGGTGAGTTTGAATTTATTCACTATCCCACAATGCTTTGGATTTGATTTCTCCTTACCTAGAAAAGAGATATTTCATCTGGTGTAATATTTTCCTGTAGAGTATGTTAACGGAGAGGTAAAATGAATTGGCTTAATTTAGCTTGTTTTCAAGGGAATGCCAGTCATAATTTACCACGTGAATTGAGCCTCAACAGGTACCCTTCTTGGCCTAGACGTCGGTATTCTCCTAATTAGTTATGTCACCAGTGATCTGTTATCCATGCAAGCACTTTTCCCAGTGGTGGTCTCAGCCATCTGCATATAGGAAACCAGCCACATGGAGTGTGGTTCAAATGAGGTACCAGGTTCCCTGTCCTCAGTGGCTCCGACATCCTGGGGGGTTTGAGGTCAAAGTCTCAGGCACGCAGGTAATAGAAGTTAGTAATGGATTACTTATTACTATGACTTAGTACATGTGATTATTCCTCTGTGCTGAAGAACTGAAAATCTAGAATTTGAAAACCTTATTATTTAAAAAAATTTTTTTTTCTTTTTATTTTTTTGGTGATGAAGACTGTCCCTGAGCTAACATCTGTGCCAGTCTGCCTCTACTTTTTTGTATATGGGACCCTGCCACAGCATAGCTTGATGAGTGGTGTATAGGTCCGTGCCTGGGATCCCTGTGAACCCCAGGCCACTGAAGCGGAGCGTGAGAACTTAACCACTATCCCACAGGCCAGCCCCAGCTTAATATAATTCTTTATCTCATTTTCTGGTTGCACAGTGGTCGCTTAGAAGCTTTTCTTTAATCAGACTTGGAATAAGACAGGGATTTTATAGATGTGGCTGGTTGGTGCTGTCTCTCTACCTGGATCCCTCTTTTTTTCTAAGGGTACAGACTTAGGTGAACTGTGGGATTAGAACCTAGAAGACTACTGAACCAATTAAGTCTTGCAGCGCACATTTTATAATTCAGTTATAACACACCAGACATTTTTTAAATGTGGGGCGGGAGGGATAGGCTATCTTGTAAAGCGGATATTAGTAAACTGAATATAGAAATACTTATGGGCAGGCAAAAACAGTCGCCTGGCATTTCCTGGGGCCTCTGGGTGGTTATTTTTTATATGATCTTCATCTTCCTGGGCTACAACTGCTCTGGCTCTGGCTCCACCCCTGGTTCTATGTCCACTCTCTTTGGAATTTTCAGGAGGTGAGACATACACTTGAGTCATTCTCAGAAAGACTACCTGAGTGACCAAGTGACAGTTTTTGTTTTAGATTTCATTCTTATGTTCTTGTATTGAAAGAAGCTTTTATGTTGGAGAAGGGTTCACTCCCAAGATTTAATTTCAATTCTGTCATTTGAGACCAAAACATTTCTGTCTTTTGTAGTTCAGTTTTTATTATTTGTAGCTTAAATTTTTAAAAAGTCTTATATTTTAGAAAGTTTAACAGACCTAATATATAGAGGTAATACTATCAATACAATTCAAGCCACAAAAGAATAAAAATCTGGAGTTGGAATATGAGGTAATAAGAATATATAGCACTATATGCCATATGTTGTTCTAAGTACTTTATATATGAACTCGTTTAATCCTTACAACTCCCTTTGAGATAGATACTATTATTATTCTAATTTTACAGATGAAGAAACCAAGGCCAGACATATTAACTTGCCCCGTGATACACAGCGGGGCCAGGCTTCAAACCTGGGAAGTTCATGTTCTGAATCATAGTGCTCAGGATGGCACAGAAGGAATATGTTCTAAGCCCTTTGTGATGAAGAGCTGTACCACTTATGTGGCTTTTCCTCTTTCTCCTGAAGAGTTGGTATAGTAAACTGTGAACTTAATTTGTATATGAAACCTATAAACACAAGAACACATTCAGGACATTTCACAGTAAAATGCTGATGTTATTGGCATTGCTTGTTGCTTGTTAACCACAGTTTCCAGCAAAGACAGAAACTCATGTGTGTCAGGGGTTCCCAAGAGCCCCAGGTTCAATGATTCACTAGGAGGACTCATGGGACTCAGGACATTGTCATACTCGTGGCTAAGATTGTTACAGCCAAAAGATACAAAGCAAAATCAGCAGTGGGAAAAGGAAAGAGAGAGGGAGAAATTCAGGAGAAACCAGGCACAAGCTCCCAGAGTCCCCTCCCAGTGGAGTCACACTTAATTCTCTCAGCAGTGAGTTGTGACAACGTGTGAAATGCTGTCTATCAGAGAAGATTGTTGGAGATTCAGTGCCTGAGGTTTTTACTGGGGGCTGATCATGGAGGCACAGCATGTACCAAAGTTCCAGACTCTCAGACGGATGGCAGGTGTTCAGCATAAAGCACATTGTACAAACAGTTTGTCCACGTTTATCAGTTAGAGTGATAGTAACCCTCCCAAAATCCAAGTTCTAGATGCCAGCCACGGGCCAACCTTGAAGGCAGGCCTTTCTACACACAGCAGTCCCAAGCTTAAAATGTAAACTGTTTTCTGCACACCATCCCTGTTAACTTATTTCTACTATGAGTCTTTTTAGCAGTCTTGAGAAAATGATGAAAAAGAGGTAAGAAATAGTTTCAAATTTTGCCCAGATCTGCTTAGTCTAGAGCCAGAGCTTTTAGTAACTTGAATCATTTATGATAGTTTATGATTGATTATGCTTTTATCTGCCTGGAATCGAAGAGTTCTTTGATGCTATCTTCTTTTTTTTTTTTTAATTTTTTGTTTATTGCAGTAACATTGGTTTATAACATTGTATAAATTTCAGGTGTACATCATTATACTTCTATTTCTGCATAGATGTTATCTTCTCACCACCTAGCATTCCTCAGTCATTGAGACGTTACCCGCTGACTCCCGTGTCTCCCTTTCCACTCCTGGCACTCCTGCTCTCTTAGGTGACTTTTATGGTGTTATGAATAACCTCTCCTTGACCGTCACAGCTGCAATAGTCTTTTCCTCCCCTTCACCCCAGCCATCCACTCATATATTCACATCCTGGATTTTCTTGTTTGAAACTGTTCTCCTTCCAAAGTGACCAATTCAGGCAGCCACCTTAAATTAGCCAGCCATCTCCTCTCTTTTCAATCTGCTCACTGTTCTCTCTGGCTCCTAAGCCCATTGACCTGTCAATTTCCCATCAGCCTCTTCCTGTCTTCATTCACTTTCTTGTCCAGCTTAGAGTAATGACCATCACTTTAGTTATTCTCTCACCCGAGCTATAAACTTCCTTTCACCTCTCGTTTGTCATACACAGCCCAGGCAAAATCAGCCATCTGCTTTCTTGGTGCCTGAACCCCGACAGCTGATTGGTGCTGGAGAAAATCTCACAACAGGGTGTACCCGCCATGGAAATCCTTCTCCTCCTCTTCTCACTGACTATGTCAAACCTCTATTCTTTTCAAAGTTTCCACTTCTTCCCCCAACTCCCAACCCCTCCTCTCACTCTTGGTGGATGACCTCTCCTTTTATTTCACAAACAAAATGGAAGCCACCTAACAGAAGTGTCTCAGCTCTTCTCTCCCAATCTACAGAGGTCCCTTAACCTCCATGATTTCCCTCCTCCTTCCCTCCTACTACAACAGAGGAAGTATCTCGTTCTTAAAGACTAATCACTCACTTGTATTTTGGCTTCCAGATCCTCTGCCTTCTCAAGGAACTTATTCTTTTCCTTTCTTTTCTGTATTTTCAGTCTCTCCCCCTCAGTTGGGTCTTGGCCATTGGCATTTACATTGGTGTCTTTAATTTCACTAACGTCCTTAAATCCATCCCTCTCTAGCTTGCTTCACGCACAGGAGCTGCCTTTGCTTTCTGTCTCAGTTTCGCCTTGCAATCACTTCTTAACGTTTTGTCATTTGGCTTCTGTCTCCACCACTCACCAAATTCAGTGGATATGTTTGGATTCTGTCTTGACCTTTATGTAGCGCTTGACGCTGTCCACCATATTCTTTCTTCTCTTTGCTTCTGTGATGCCACAGTCTGCTGGTTTTCCTCCCAGCCCTTTAGTTTTTCTCTTGTGTCACCTTGGCCTGTGAAGTTAGATTTCTTCAACCTCTTATATCAGGAGTCAGTGATGGTATTGGCATTTTTCTGCTTTCACACAGCCATGTCCAAATTGTTTTCATGCAAAACTCCTTTCTCATTTGAGTTTCATTCTGCACAGTGATAGTATCTTCTGTCCATTTTCAGCAGTATTTTACTGATTTCTGGTTACTTTTGCTCCTCCGTGGAGGACATTGCCATTTGATTGCTTCTACTTCATTCGCCCATGCTCTCCGTATTCTGTTTTGGTACCCTTATTGTTGTTATTATTATTATTATTATTATTATTATTATTATTATTATTTTCGTGAGGAAGATTGGCTCTGAGCTAACATGCATTGCCAATCTTACTCTTTTTGCTTGAGGAAGACTGGCCCTGAGGTAACATCTGTGCCAGTCTTCCCCCATGTTTTGTATATGGGAGGCTGCCACAGCATGGCTTGACAAGCGGTGTGTAGGTCCATGCCTGGGATCTGAACCTGTGAAGCCCGGGCTGCTGAAGCAGAGCATGCGAACTTAACCACTACACCACCAGGCCAGCCCTGGTACCCTTATTATAAAATGAGTCCTAGGCTCAACATCCTTTGACCTCTTCAGTTCCAACAACCTTCACCCCTGCTCTACTTTAGTAAGTTATGCAGTGGACAAGGAACTTGGGCTTATCATCTGGGGGGACTCCCATCTATGAAACTGTAAACTCAGATATATCAGTCCCCACCCCAATTTCTGATTCCTTCTATCTTGGCCATTCCTCTTCATTATACTTTTTTTGACATTGTGTATTCATTTCCAATCGCTGCTGTAACAAAATACCGCTAACTTAGTGGCTTAAAACAATATAAATTTACTACCTTAAAGTTCTGCGCCATAGGTCTTACTGGGCTAAAATCAAGGTGCCGGCAGAGCTGGATCCTTCTAGAAGCTGTAAGAGAGAATCTCTTTCCTTCCCTTTTTGAGCTTCTAGAGCCTGCCTGCATTCCTAGACTCATGACCTCTTCCTTGCATCACTCCAGCCTCTACTTCAGTCATTTCTCCTACTACTGACTCTGATCCCCCTGGCTCCCTCTTCTAAGGACCCTTGTGATTACACTGGTCCCACTTGGATAATCCAGGATAATCTCGCCATCTCAAGGTCCTTAACATCTGCAGAGTCCCTTTTGCCATGTAAGGAAACATATTCGCAGGTTCCTGGGAGTAGGATGTGGACATGCTTGGGGAGAGGCATTGTTTTGTCTACCCCACCTGGTCAAGACTTGGCTCTGTCAACCACTCTCTTTACTTCTAGTCCCTCTCCTCCATTTCTGCTCTTCTAAATTTATTCCACTCATAGAAGCCACATCAAATCACCTCATTCCTTACTTATACCCCTCTAATGCCCTTCCTTTACACTTAGATAGAAAGTTTAGAGTAAAACCCAAACTCTCTCCTGTGGCTATAAAAGGACCCACATAATCTGACCTCTGTCTCGTCTCTGATTTCATGGCAGACAAGATTCCTTCACTCTGCCACAGTGGTAATTCTGTTTGATCCTTGAGACACACCAAGCTTATATCTACCACAGGCCCTTTGCATTTGCTCTTCTTGCCTGTAATGCTGTGTCCCTAGATCATCAAATGGCTAACTGTATCCTTCCTGTCACTGAGGTCACAGCTCAGGTGGTGCTTCTCAGAGAGCCTTTCCCTGCCCAGCCAATCTGAGTCAGCTGGCCCTGCCTGTCACTGTGGCATGTCACCCTGTGTGATATTTCTTCTGAATACTTAGCACTAATTTCTTGTTTATGTGTTTGTCTTCTCTCTGACTGTAAGCTCCATGAGGGCAGGGGTTTTTGTATGTTTTCTTCATTACTCTGCTCCAAGTGCCTGGAACAGTGCCTCGAACTTTAATAGGTACTTAAGATGTTGAATGACTGTTGAATGCATCTGTTCTCTCTTTTACTATTTGCATAATAGTGAAATGTAATGTAAGCCTTATGAGGATGGATACCTTGTCTTATTCACTGTTGTTGCCAATACCTAGAACCAAACTTGACACTTATTAGGTGCTTAATAAATATCTTTTGAATGTTGAACGAATGAATGACTGGATCCACCAACTTCGCTCTCCAACCATGGCAGCATGGTAAGGTCATGTTCACCTTCTAGCTTCTGAATATTACCTAAACTACTCACCTGCCAGTGCTTTCTACTTCTTTGCTCTGGAAAGCCCAACCCTTGTCTTTCAGTGCTGATCAACCTTCCCTCTATGTGGTTCTGGTTCACCCCTCTTGCTTCCCTATCAGCACCTAATGAAACATTTTCTGTTTCCTTCTATTTAAAGGGCTCCCATTATAGTTAGTCTATACCTCTGTCTTACATCTCACCTGATGTGTTACAGGGTTTTTTTTGGTGTACCTGCTCCTTCATTGTAAGCTCCTGAAGAGTCTTATGAAATTTTTCAAATTCTTCCAAAACCAATAACAGTATCTGCTTATGTTTTATATTATTATATTGTATGCCTAATAAAAGTGTCTTTTATTAAGTCTCATTTTTATCCTCACAACAACTATGTGAGGCTTTTTGTGCATATGAATACTTTCCTCATCTTATAAATGTGGAAAGTGAGGCTCAAGGTTATTAGTAGATATTTTTCCCCCAAAGTCTCCTTGCCCATAATTGACAGAGCTAGGACATTTCATGGAGGCTTTTGTCTTACTCAGCATTATGTTACCACATTCCTCAAACCTTATAACCACTTTCTCTCCAGAAATCAGTGTTGCCTCATGTCAGAAATAAATATGAGGTTCTGAACTCTTTGCACGTTGTCCTTATTCTTGGAAACTTGTTTGTATCTGGGCTCACACTTAGCTCATTCCTTGTAGCCTGAGATGAAAGATACTTTTACAGGGCCGGCCTGGTGGCTTAGTGGTTAAGTTCGCACATTCTGCTTCAGTGGCCCAGGGTTCTCCGGTTCAGATCCTGAGCACAGACCTACTCACCGCTCGTCAAGCCATGCTGAAGCAGCATCCCACATAGAAGAGATACAACTCTACAACTCGGATATACAACTATGTACTGGGGCTTTGGGGAGAGAAAAGAAAAAGAGGAAGATTGGCAACAGATGTTAGCACGAGGCCAATCTTCCTCAAAAGAAAGAAAAGAAAAAGAGGTAGATTGGCAACAGATGTTAGCACAGGGCCACTCTTCCAAAAAAAAAAAAAAAAGGATCTAGTCAACAACGACCTTTGGATATTATGTCTCCTGAGATGAGAACAGTTTTCTCCTCTTTTTAAATGACATTGACATGTTGGAAAGACTGTACCAGTTGTTTTGTAGAGTGCCTTATCTTCTGGACTATTTTTATTGCCTCCTTATGGCATCATTTAACTTGTTCTTCCATGCCTTGCATTTCTTATATGCTGAAAGTTGGGTCTCAAGGTTTTAATACATTCATGTTAAATATTTTTGGTAAGAAAATTGCATAGGGGATGCTGTGTACTTCCTGTCTCATCACATCTGGAAACATCACATGTCTAGAGTGTTATGCTTTTTTATGATACAGAGTTTGATCACTTGATTAAGTTGGTAACAGATTGGATCCCTCCATTGTGGCAGGATCTCTACTCCCTTGCAACTCTGAGGGATCTTGTAGTATCATGGGATATCTTGTTTGACCTCATGGCTATGGTACCCATTGGTGATTCCTCACCTCAGATTCTAAAACAGTTGTTTCTATGTTCTCTATTATATTGCTCCATCTCCGTTTCCTTCTTGTATTTTCACTAATCGTCTCTTTGACTGATTTACCTATACACATGTGTAAGACTTCATTAAATAGTCCTCCCTTGATATTGCATCTCCCTCTAGTAACCACCCTCTCTCTTTTTCCTTTTGCCCCAAGGTCATCAGAAGGACAGTCAACATGCTGTCTCCACTACTTCATCTCCAAATTATTCTTAATCCCACTCACTCTTTTTCTTTTCCTTGATGAGCTTATCTACTCCCATGACTTCTGCTACAAAACTATGTTGGTAGTGTTAGAAAACCATGCCTCAAACTCCAAATTCTCTCCAGATACTTCCTGGATAGCACCACCAGGATGGACAATCAAACAGGACTAAATGAGATTTCTGTGCCCCCTTTTCCCCCAAACCCTTGCCTCTTCTGGTTTGCCCCAGCTCAGTGAAGAGCGCTTCTTGGTCAATCAGGTTTTTCTTGCTGCTTCTACACTTCACACCGCAAGCTTGGGAGATCACAATCTTGTCTAAGCACTTTATGATCATTCCTGCTCTGCTTACTGTTCTTTCTGGCTGGAATGCCTTTCTTCTTGCTTCTAAGAACTTGCTGAACTTTCAAAACTGGGAGGAAGCATCACCTCCTTTGTGAAGCTTTTCCACAAAGGAGGCAATGATTCATTTCCTCAATTTTGTGTTTGCTCTACTCTGTACACTCTGCTGTCAAAGCATGCAAAATATTTATTGCATATACTTTTTTTGCTTTACCTTCTTCCTTCTCTTTAAACACTCTGCAGGCAGGAGTTATGTGTTTGGTATTTATCTCTGGCTTTTATCAGTCATTAAGTAGCGTTTAGTAAATGTTTATATTCGTGGCCTGCTTGTTTTTATTACAGCCAATGATCAGTTTTGGAGGTAAAATGTGCTGTGGGGGTGGTGATGAGAGAAATCCTTGCATGTCAACTATCTCCTCTTCCTCTATTGAGGAAGTTGACATTTTGTCCACTTCCATAGAGTCTCTAAGAGAAGAGAAATGTTTTCTGCCCATCTCTTTCTCCTTATTCGTGTTTTTTTAGGAGGTGGATGAATGCTTAGTAAGACAAAGTAAATAGTGGCAAAATTTAGCCTGTGTTTCAATGAAATATGAAAAAAAATGCCAGAAACGTATTTTTCCTTAAAAGTCTTAATTTTTAAAGAGGATGATGTTTTTAGATTATGGAAAGTATATGTCATTAACCCAAGCTCACTCAATGACATTTTTAAGAGCTAGAAAAATGTTAAATGCAAGTACCTAAGAGTATATTAGATTTTCTTCTTACATCAGACTTCTGTTTTCGTTAATTTAATAACTCACATTCACTTTTTCTTTCCCACCGTGTGGACTGCCATTCACTACTGCCAAGAGTTATTCTGCTTTAGTTCTCCACTTGTCAATTCAATACTTATTCCCACTTATTACTACTGTAAGTCTCTTGTTAGCTAACTTTAGGATTGGTTTCTGTCTCTTTTGTGAAATGTAAGTTCTAAAATCTTACTTTCTGCTGTTGTCTTTTATGTTGCCTGATCTTGATCTTTGTTTTGTTTTATATTCCCTGCCAAGTTATTGTTAGTGCCATTGAGTCAGTTCCAACTCCTAGCGACCCTGTGTACAGCAGAGTGCAACCCTGTCCAGTCTTTTTGCACCATCCTCTTACCTCCCGGCACTCTATCAGACAGTGCTTCTCTTTTATTCACAGGGTTTTCATGGCCAATTTTTTCAGAAGTGTGTGGCCAGGTCCTTCTTTCTAGTCTGTCTAGTCTGAAAACTCTGCTGAAACCTGTCCACCCTGGGTGACCCTGCTGGTATTTGAAATACCGGTGGCGTAACTTTCAGCATCACAGCAACTTGCAGCCGCCACAGTATGATGTGAGTGTTGTGGTTTCCTGACCAGGAAATGAACCTGGGCTGAGGCAGTGAGGGCGTCAGATCTTAACCACTAGAACACCTCCCTGCCGAGATGTATGACTTCTTACCCAGTTTCCTCCCTAGATTACAGACCTGCTGACTACATCTACATAGTGCATCCAGATGACAACCATCTCCCTTGGGGTTTATCCACGAACTGCCGCAGCTGGCTTCATCCTGTTTCTGTTTTTTTGTTTCATTTGTTTTATCTTTTGGTCCTCAACTAGTTCCTTGAATTATACAGAATATTAATTGCTTCCCAAGTGGGCCTGTCACAGAGCCCTGAGCCCATTCCCCTTACTGTATCTTCTTTTTATCACTTTTTGGGTCCAGAGAAGTCTTTCTTTCCTTCTTGTGACTTGTCTCTGATTGAAGAGATTAGGCAGATCTGCACTGGTCAGTCATTATGGCCACATTCTATCTTCTCAGGAAATCCATTCTTTGGGAAGCATACATCTGACTCATTGCTTTCCTCTTCCTTCTCACTATTGAGGCCTAATTACATTAAAATCATTTTACGTTTATGCTAACATATGCAACACATCTTTGACCCAAGCCACTCTCTTAAAGCAACAAAACATGTTTCCTCAATGCTGTCCTCAGAGGGGCCTTTGGCAATCGAGGTTTTTCTTGATTAAAAAATTTTGAGGTGAAAGGTGACTTCTATTCTTGGAATCAGAGCAACAATTACTATATTTCTATTATTGTACCAGTAAAGACTTCTGCAATTTCTCAGAATGTCCCATCCTTCTCATCAGTCCTCATATATAAGAAGAGAAGACAGACTGAGTCCAATATGAAAAAGGAGATCAGAACTCAATAGAAAAATAAAATGCCCATTTCTACTTAGGCTATTGCAGTAGTTTAGCTTGGACCAGCGTGGTAGCAGTAGTAGTCTGAGAAATGTTTGAATTTTGGATATATTTGGAAAATAGAGCAAACCAATTATGACAGTGCACTAATTGTTCCTTTTCTCTACATTTTCTCTTTTTTTAGTTTCGCTATTCAAATTGGCTTGATAGGTTGTATATGTTGCTGGGGACTGTGGCCGCCGTCGTCCATGGAGCTGGACTCCCCCTCCTGATGCTGGTTTTTGGAGAAATGACAGATATCTTTGCAAATGCAGGAAATTCAGGAAATACAATTTTACCAAACATGACTAATCAAAGTAAGTGTTGTTTGTGGTACCGATTTTGTTGGAAGCTTGAGGGAAAATCAGTCACTGAGAGTGATGTTCATGGAGCCCTTACTAAGTATGCAGTGGTGTGTTTAGTGGTGTGGGAGGTGGAGGGGTCTAAGCTACACTTCATATTTGTAAAGAATTTGAGAAGATAATATTCACAAGCATTAGAATGCACAATGGAAGTGCTGGCAGAGATATGTGAAAAAGAGAGAGCGCTAGGAAGTCAGAAATGTCCCTGGAAGCTCCAGGAAGAGGTCTAGGAACCTAATCTGGACCTTGAATGATAGGTAGGAATCAGTTATGAGATTCTCCGACATACTGGATATGGGTGTAAGAGACAGGAGTCCAGGATGATTCTAAAGTTTTAGCCTGAGAAACTGGATAAACTGGATGCAGTTACCATCAACTGAAATGAGGGAGGTGGAGGGAGAGTAGGTTTCAGCAGTAAATACCAGAAATTTAATTTTGGACATTGTCACAAGTTGGGCTCTTTGGAAACTGATGGTAAAATGGAGAAATGGAGCCTAGTGAAGTTTTCTGTGTGTGTGTGTGTGTGTGTGTGTATTTTAGTATGGGAGAAATAATAGCCTTTTTATATGCTAATGGAAATGATCCAAAAGAGGGGAGAAAGGAAAGCTTTCAGAGAGAGGGAAGAGATTTCTTGAGTGATGTCCTTGGGAAAGGACAGGATCTAATGCTCAAGAGGAGATATTTGCTTTAGGTAGGAGCACGGATAGTTTATCCATGATAACAAGTGGGAAGAGAGAGTGTTTGAGTGCCACTGCCCAAAGGTGGGTAGATGAGAAGGAGAGAATTTGTGGAAGCTTTCTTCTGATTACTGCAATGTTCTCAGAGAAGTAGGAAGCAAAGCATTTGGCTGATAAAGAAAGGAGATCTAAAACAATCCTCCAGGAGAGTGGGAAAGTGAATGGACTGTAGAAATAATTTGGGTGTGACATACACACTCTCTCATGCTGTCACACTTGATTGAGGAGGGACTGGTTGAGAGCTCTGAGCTTCAAAGTCACCTTTGATAAGAATAGATTGACTTAAACCAAACTACCCAAAGGCTTACAACCTGGTGTGTGCTCAAGTGGTAGAAATGTTGAAAATGCCTGTTTGAGAATAGACTTGAGAATACAGTGATACCATGTAGCTTTTACAATGACCCTTCAACTTTTGGACCTTTAAGTCTCTGATGAATGCCATGAATCCTTTCCCCAGAAACATGCACATAAATATTCGTACCAATTTGGGGTATTTATGGATCCTTTGATACATGTCCCGGGGTCCTGGGAACCCCTTCTTTGTGATCCTCAAGAGCACATTATTTTCCCTGAGGCAGGACTACTTCAATTTTGTGAATGCAGGTAATCAGCTGGGCCAGAAAATGTTATGGTATGTTTGAGCTATGTAAAATTCTCATGCATTTATTATGCACCTCATGGCATTCAAAGAGACCTGCCAAAAGGTGTTGCACCACCTTTGAATTGGCACCTTGCTTTTATACCATTCACCAAAGGAAGTTCTCAGTGCTCTCTCTGAATTCTTTGGTTCCTATGCATGCTATAGTTGGCAAAAAGTAGATGAGTTACAGTGTAATCTCTACAATATATTATAAAAACAGCAAAGAAAAAAATAGATATATAGTACTTGATGCATTCTAGGTGCTTAATAAATAGGATGAATAAATGAAAGACTGATTCACAGAATTTTGTAGGTGAAAAAGAGCCTAGAAATTATCTGGCCCTGGCCCATAATCTTATAGATGTAGAAACCAGTGCCCAGAAAGTTGAAGCAATGTGGCCACGATAGAATTAGTTGCTAGTTGACAGAGATGAGTTCCTGGGCCAGGAATCCTGCCTTTCAGTCTGGTATTTTTTCCACTCTACTAGTGGTTTCCAACTCTGCCTAAAATTATAGCAAATGCCAGCATTTTTCACTTGGTGTTTTCTCTCCCTGAGATGCCATCCTGTAGATTTGCTTATTGGTGTGTCAGGCAGGTGGGCCACAAGGCACAGCTCCCCAGGCCGGAGGTGTGAAAGCAGCATACATGAGGAGATCGTGGCTCCTGGAGTCATCTCTGTCACTGCAGTAAGCCCAGCCACACTGAGTGGCAGGCTCTTGCCTGGGCAAATGCCAGAGAGATTGATCATTGAGGCAAAGGTCCAAATTTCTCCTGCTTGTGGTTGATGGAGCTTCCTGCACAAGGAGACTGGAAAACTTGGAATCATAGTGTCCTTGAGCTAGAACGGACCTTGTGGATCAGTGAAGTCAGTGCTTTACTAACTCTTCTTTAATCAGAGAACCCCTGCCCCCCCACCAGTGTAAATAACATCTGTCATGGAAGCTCATCAGGTAAAACAGCTCAAGGGGAGGCTTCCTTGGTTGAAAGTGGTGGAAAGGATCCCAGGCCAGGATCTCTGCTGATTGTCTGCTTTCCTACCACCTGGCAGCAGTGTCGAAGTCACTCCACATATAGCCCACCACATATATACCTGGCTGCAACCTGGGCCCAGAGCCATCCTCATCTCATCTCTTGCCTACAGAACTCTAACTTGCTAATTCCTCTCTGTGTTTCCATTCTTGCCCACCTGTGTCCAGTTCTCCACACACTGTCAGAGTGAGCTTTTCCAAACATAAGTCAGGTCACATGTCTCCCACTGGTTTCCCATAGCATGGAATAAATACACATTCCTTACATTGGCCTACGTGGTCCTCTCCTGCCCCATCAATCTCATTGCCGTTACCTCTTCAGTACAGCCTACCACGCTGACCTTCTTTCT
This sequence comes from Ceratotherium simum simum, assembly GCF_057802395.1. Taxonomy (NCBI): domain Eukaryota; kingdom Metazoa; phylum Chordata; class Mammalia; order Perissodactyla; family Rhinocerotidae; genus Ceratotherium; species Ceratotherium simum. The sequence continues at coordinate 32,702,271 of NC_141900.1, forward strand.
GTTCCGTGAACACTCCCGTCTTCTTCCTGGCTTGGAGCCCTGCAGAACCTGCCCCATCTGTGTGTCTGTAATGGGTTCCTATCATTCAGTTCTCCCTCAGAAAGACCTTTTGTCCCCAACCCCACCCGAAGTCACTATAGCATCACTGCTTTACTTACTTATTAAGATTTATTACTCTAAAATTATCTTGTTAATTTATTGGTTTACTCGTTCTCAAATGGGAAGAAAGGCATAAGGGAAATAAAGAGGAAGTTCCTGGGAAAAACTATCTTAGATATTTCAGCAATGGTACCATGTCACATGAGGTTTGGGCCCTGAAAGTGAAGAGAATTCCTGCTTGCACAGAAATTTAATGAGATTAGAAAAAAAGGTTCTCTCGTTCTAGGTTGTGTCTCCAGTGTCTGGAACAGTGCCTAGCATGAAGGCTCTGTGGAAAATGGTTTGAAAACCAACTTTATGATATAATCTCATTTTACCAGTTAGAAAATCACAAATGTATTTATGCCACATACTTTTTATTCATACTGTTCTTAAGTGTTCAGTAGGTGAAATTACTAAACATTCTGAGGTATTAGGGTCAGATAGAAGTGTAATGTAATGTGATTCTTAAATGATATGGAGTCTTTAGTCAGGGTGGTGGGCACTGTCTAGTTGTAGGTTTCTTTGCAGTCTTGCTTGGGTAGTAAGGTAGTGGTCTACTGTATCTCTTTGTAATCTTATGATATGTGAGACACTTGCACACAAAATAGGAGAATGATTGGATGGAATATTTTGATAAATGGTCTGCATGTGTGGTGGCTCTGTGAAGCCACTTGTAAATCTTTGGGACAAGCTAGGTTACAGCAGATGGAGCAGGCTCTGCACTGAGTATAGAAAGATAAGTAAGACATAGTCCAGTTCTCTAGGAGCTGACACCAATGGGAGTGGGAGGCGGAGATAGATATAAACCATCATACTTCTAGTCTAGCTTTGAGTTAGTGAGTTGAATTGTGTGTCAATTACTGTAGAATTCTCTAGGAAGCTGGGTCACTCTGCTCGGGGTAAGCCATTTGAGAGGAAGTCACATTTGAGCTCACTCATGGAAGAAGAGTCTTTTCCAAGAAGGAAATTGTGGTAAAAGGTATGCCAGATAGAGAGAGGAGTGTGAATACAGGCTTGGAGGAAGAAAGCCATCATCAGTTCTCTATTGCATCTCTTCTCAGTAGGTAGAAAACATTTTTAGTGTAAAAGGGTGGAGCTTAGTCTCATGAAATTTAAGCAAAATGTTCTTTATGCTTAGTTTCCTCTCCAGCCCCCAAGGGCAAAGGCTTCAAGAACACAAAAGCCAAGGAGAAACTTAGGTACCATTTTCTTTTATGCTGCAGCAGCCCTCCCTCCAGACAGTGACTGCACAGTGCCCTAGCTACTGGAATGAGGAGAAAGGTGTGGTAGGTTAAGAGAACATCTGGAAAATCACTGGTTGACATTTCAAAAGTGTTATCCTGGCATCTGTGTATTGTGGCAGGATTGCAAAGGGACTAATATGACATGTTATGGATCTTGGACTTTATCCTTTATGCAGTAGACTGTCACCAAAGTTTATTAATGGGAGCAAGATGATCATATTTTTGTTTCCCAAGATAAAATCTGGTGATAATATCAAGACCTGATTGGAGTAGAAAGATCAGTTAGGAGGCTCTTGTTAGAGTAGAAGGAAGAGATGATGGGGAGCTGAACCAGTGCACATATGGGAGTCACTGAGGCTGTGGGAGTAGCTGGGGTCACCCTGAGAGTGTGCATGGGATTCTGGGAAACACCGGCATGTAGGGAGGAGGGAGAGCACGAGGAACCAGTGAATGAGATTGAAAGAGAGATCAGAGTGGTGGAAGAACCAGGAGAATGAGGTTCTGGAAGCCGGAAGAGGAGACAGTGGTATCTTGGACATCTGGGATAATCGGACCTCTTCAACTGAATGTCCCAAGCACCACAGAATAAAAACCTTCAAAACTGAACTAATAATCTTCTCACATCTGACCAGACCTGCTCTTTTTGCTGACTTCTCATTTCCTACCATGACACCATCATTCACCAGATGCTTCGACTTGAAGTCTTGATCGGTTTTTATTTTCACTGTCTCGACTTCTGTGCCATGAGTTGCTAGGGCCTGTAACTTCTTTCTCTCTAAATCTTAGGGTACTTTCTTCTTTTCTATTGTCGTTTAGACCCTCTTTCCTTGCATAATTGCAGTAGTTCAAGTTTCTCAGTCTCTGCCTATTCCAGCTGGCAGCTAGGTCATCCTAGACCATATATCTAATTACGTCCTTTTCTGCTCAAAACCACTGAATGACTGCTAGTTTTTACACATCCTACCTCCCAGGCCCAGATTAACTTTCCAGCCACATACCTGCCTCCTCCTATCCACACAATACACCACACACCCCAGCCAAAGTAGCTTACTCACTGTTCAAACATGCTGTGGACTGCCCATCCCTGTTGTTCCTTTTGTCAGAAAAACTTTTCGTCTTTCCCACACCTATCAAAATCGGACTCATCTGAACTAGGCCCTCTCATATTATAACATAACTTTTGAAGTGACTGCAAGATTTAAAGTGTGCCTTCCCTGATGATCTGGCAATCTTGATTATGATAATTTATCCTATAAAAATATTTACCGTATATTCATATCTAATATATGTGTAAAGGTATGTTTAATGCAGTATTGCTTGTAACAGTAAAATATTGGAAACAACTGAAATAGATGCAACTTTGAAAAAATAGATACATATATATACACACACACTGACATGGAGAATTGGCCACTGAATGTGGGCTGTGATTCTATTTTTTAAAATAAGTGTTATGTGTTTTTGTGTGTGTATACATGCATGCAGAAAAGAAAATCTGAAAAAATACACACCGAAATATTGAACAGTGGTTGTTATGTGTGTCTGTTGGGGGGGGTGTTAAAGTTTTAATGTACCCATCCAAAAATGTTAACATTTGCTAATACTGCATGATGAGCTCACTAGTATTTATTACACTACTGTTTATATTTTATATTTTTAAATAAAAATAAAAACTGGAGAAATGCAGTGTTATATTTTAAGTACTAAGTGCTTTCGTGGCAAGTATTCACTGACATTTATTTATCAGGACAGAGACCCTAGAAAAGATTTTTCTCTCTGTCCTCTTGGAGTGATATTTCAGAAAGTACTTTAATTCAAGGATGCCGATATTCCTGCTGACAGACAAACTGCTTCTTAATAAATGTGGGTTTCTTCTTGCAAATAAGCTTCTTTGAATTGAGTGTGTGTGGTTGCACCTGGCCAGCAGTGAAGCATTTGAGTGGGTGCCACAATGCTTGCAGACCATTAAAACTGAATCAGTGTGACCTAGTTTTGTGTAAATTGTTAAGTGACACAAGTTTGATTCATTTTTATATGCTTATTTTTAATGGAGAACAAAGAGACATAATGGCATGTGTTTGTTTTGTGGTGATCTAGGTAATGGCAGCGGTACACCTCTCAGCAATCTGGAGGAGCAAATGACCACGTAATTAGACATTTTCCTTACTATCGTTAAGCTCTTCTGTATTGATCCAATTGTAGCAATGTTTAAAATTTTGAATTATTATAATAAAGATTCAAAGTTTTGAGGAGGACAATACCATTGTTAGTTTTCCAAGAGGAGACAATGTAGAATTTTTTTTTTTTTGCTTTTTAAGAAAAGAATTTACTGCATAAGATGTACTAAAGTTAAGGTTAAGCTTAGATTAGATTTAGGTATGCATTGGTAAATATAGAATATAAAGTGCAGGGAAATTAGAGGGGTTCAAAGTGGCCTTTTAAAATGTAGTTAAATTAGGAATCACAGTTATTTTGCTATGCCTTTGTAATTATTAGTTTGCTTCCTGGGTGTTTTCAGTTATGATATGATAATGAAATCAGTCAATAGGGTCTTGTTTTCTTAACATAGCATATAGTTCTAAACAATGAAACAAAACACCCCAGAATAAATATAGTCACTCTAACCTTAACTCACCTTGGGGAAGTTTTCATTAATAATTTACCTATGTTGAAGTTTGCTCCCCAGAACAGCTTATAAAAGATGTCCACATATATGAGTTGGTGAATCAGAAGATAATGATTCCACCTTATCCTATAAATGATCTGGTAGATCTGAAGGAAATGGAGACACTTGATCATACTTTGAAAGATGAGAAGCAAGTACCTACACAGATTCCTGTGCAAAGCTTTTTCTTTTATATTAGGAAAATAAAACAGAATGTCTTGTAATTGTCTTATAAATGCTTAAATATAAATATATTTTGTTTGAGTAAACATTGACTAATGGTTTAAAATACATTAACTGATTCTCAAAGTGTGAGTTCTTGTTAAATGCTATTTGTTTTTAGCTATCTGTTGTTATATCATTAACACGTGGATAATGAATAATTACAGAGTTATATATTAACTAAAATTTAGTATTCTAATTGCATCTTATCTGACAAATACATTGTAAATTACAAGGTGTAGGGGGCCGCACCATGGCGTAGCGCTTAGGTGTGCGGGCTCCGCTGCTGGCAGCCCAAGTTCGGATCCCAGGTGCGCACTGACACACCGAGTGTCAGGCCGTGCTGTGGCGGTGTCCCACATACAGTGGAGGGAGATCGGCCGGATGTTAGCCTAGGGCCAGTCTTCCTCAGCAAAAGAGAAGGATTGACAGATGTTAGCTCAGGGCTGATCTTGCTCACAAAAAAAAAAAAAAAGAAAATTACAAGGTGTAGCTCAGGGAAGATATGTTTACCAAGATGCCTGCTGGGTTGAACACTGAGTTGTGAACAGTAACTTCAGCAACTTTCTGGTTATTATGTAGCCATTTTTATAGCTTCTCTGTGGTTCGTACAAACATTTTTATTTGAAAATGGCAAGTAGTAAACTTTTAAAAATGGGACTATTGATATCTTATATTTCATTTTAGAATGTTTGTCTTGAACTTAAAAATTAATTGCTTAGTAAAACCCAAGAGATATTTGCTTTCTTAAATATGAAGACTCAAAGTGAGGAAACAAATTCAACATTTCTAGATGATCAAGGGTCTAGTTTTAGAAGATGCTCATATTTTTATTGTTAGAGTTTAAACTGGAAGGACTACTCTGATTCATTAAGTATTTTAGGATGATTCATGATGGCCAGTTAGGCAGATGATATAAAAATACTTTTTATTTTCAGTTGCTCTTGGCATCCACATTCTGCCAGATTAATAGCCCAGAAGGCCAGGGGACTATTTCCATCTCTTGGTTCCACTTTCTGGGAAGTTCTGTCACTTCTTTCCATTCCCCAGTGTGCAGAAACCACCCCAAAGTGCTCATCAGCTGATATTGAGGTAATCCAGGTAGGCAGGACTACAATGGTAGATCTTACCTGGTGCTGTGATGCTCCCAGGCGCCACACAAGTCTTTCACAATAACTGGCATTCTCTGAGTGCTTACTATGTGTCGGGCATTGGCCCAAAAGTGTATTACATGCATTATTGCGTTACTATTCTTATCTCCATCTCACCAATTAGAAAACTGAGGCTTAGAAAGGTTAAGCAGCTTGCCCAAGATTACACACAGCAGTTAAGAGCTGGGATTTGAGCCAAAGCAGAAACCACACTCTTAACCATTCCACACTATACTGGTGCAGACATAGCTGGATGCCGACCATCAACTCTGCTTGTTACAACCCCTTATTATCTGTTAAGGATGGCAAGATAGCTAGATAACTAAAAAAGTAAGAATCAGTGGTCTTTTTGGGAAAGAGGCATGGATTAGAAAACAGAGTATGTGCAGTATTCTTGTTGTTTTTCAGGTATGCCTATTATTACGCTGGAATCGGTGCTAGTGTGCTTGTTGCTGCCTACATTCAGGTTTCATTCTGGTGCCTGGCAGCTGGAAGACAAATACACAAGATTAGAAAACAGTTTTTTCATGCTATAATGCAACAGGAGATAGGCTGGTTTGACGTGCATGATGTTGGGGAGCTTAACACCCGGCTCACAGAGTAAGTACCCAGTTGTATGTTTAACTCAGACGTGGTTCTTATTCTTATTAAAATGAAAGCGATGTCATCAGATCTGTTAGGAGGTTAGTGCATCACTCAGAAGTAGTTATGAGACTAAAGTCCTTCTGACAGCGACCATGTCTTAGGCGTCTTTTTGTTCCCAGTACTCTAGCAGAGCATGAGTGGACCTGCGTGACTAGCCCCGAATGAGGGATTGCACTTGCCAGACTCAAGAAATCCTTGGAGAGTGTGCAGTAGAGCAACAACATGATGCCTTCTGGGGATATTTCCCAGCAAGAGCCTTGGATGTTAATTAATTTACCCCAGGCTAAAACAAACCAAAAACAACTAGATTCAGGAGAAAAGTTCTGTGTTCACAATTCTGATGTTTATTTCTAACACTATCTGTTCTTTTAGTGATGTCTCCAAAATTAATGAAGGAATTGGTGACAAAATTGGAATGTTCTTTCAGTCAATAGCAACGTTTCTCACCGGTTTTATAGTAGGATTTACACGTGGTTGGAAGCTAACCCTTGTGATTTTGGCCGTCAGTCCTTTTCTTGGACTGTCAGCTGCCATGTGGGCAAAGGTAGGTGAATCCAGATTTGGAACTGTCTCCACCCCACCCCCCACAGTGGAAGGCTGTTTCTACCAAATGATGACCCCGACTCTATACTTGATCCTTAGTTTTAAATCTTCTGTTCAAAATCAGTGGGAATAAGCAGATGCAGCCTCTGTGTCCTGCTCCTGCCAGGACTCCATGCTGTCCTGGGCCATGTGGTTATCTGGGGGAGAGATGAGAAAGAAAGAAAGAAGCAGCTCTCGTATCTCATGTTCCCCTTCATGTAAAAGGCATGCTCACCTCTTAAAGAGCTGTGTTCTGTAGTAGACAGACTCCATATTTTCACAGCAAATATGGAGTCAAGTTCAGTGAACAGCATGTGTCCCATTCAATTAACAAACATTATTGGTTTGAATGTTTTTGGTTTTGAAGATTTTGTTTAATTTGTAAACTGATTTTACAGTTTTGTCAGCATTGTAAATGGTTTTATGTTTATACAGATTTGAATGCATTGGTAGAAAATAATTTAAAAAAATACTTTCTAGTTCCATATGCATGTAAATCCTAAGCGTGCAGTTCTCTCTCCAAATCACAAAGGCAGAGCAGTACAGATGGCCCTCCCCACCCCCTCACAATGATCTTATAAAACTTATTTTCCTTTTTAAGACTGGGCATGGTGTTCATTTTAAACTGATTTAATGTAAGAGTGGGTTGTGGTGGAGAGATTGTCTCAGTATGTAATTTCTGTTGGGTTCAAAACAACTTAGAGAAAGCACTACAAATTCGTGTGACCAATGGATATAAAATAATGGAGGGCCAACCAAAGCCAAGACTAACACAAAATAAATCAAGCTGTAAGTTTTAGATTTTTGACTCTGTAGGATGGATATTGTTTTACTGTTGCAAACAGTAACTACCATTTATTGAGCATCTAGTATGTCAGGGAAATACATATGTTATCTTTCTGAAGTATAGGTATTATCTCATTTTACAGAGGAAGAACCTGAAGTTCTGAGGGTTCTCTTGATTTGCTGCTCAGAGTACCACAGAGTTTAAATGATGTTCTTGGCAGTTAAATTGCATCTCTATATCCGTCAGTTGAAATATTTGGCAAAAGCTTTGTTGTTAATTTTGTGTTAATTGATTTTGCTTTTTGCTAGAAGATTAAGCAAGTTAGGTGGCAAATCTTCATTCAGTATTTGTTGAAAAACTGTTTAAAATGTATTGATGTTCATTCTAGTTAAGAAAACAGACAGGAAGTTAATCTTTCAATAATTAATTATGCATTGTTTCACATACAGTTTATTTAATAAATGGAGCCCTAGGCTTATTGCTGGAGACCTAAGTTTTAATCCTCACTCTGCCATAAACTTTTGGTATGATTTCAAACAAATTTCTTAAATTCTCTGGTTGTTAGCCATATTAAAAAAGAAATGTGGCCTAGCCTGAGAAGCTGCTTTGTTGCTGTGAGCCGAAGGTCTCTTCTCAAACCCAGAGACACTGAGGCAAGAAGGCAAAACAGGAATGCATCGAGTCGCAAGAAGCCTCCTGGTCCAGGAAGCCTCTTTAAACTTGTTTGCTCGCGACTCTCTTCCCTCCCCCAGAGACACTGGGGCAACTAGAGAGCACACATAGGGAAACCATCACACCCTTCCGCACCAAATGATACCTGGTGGCCTGCCCTTGAGAAACCACTTCCCCCCCCTCAGGTAGCAGAAGCAGGGGCCATTAGGAGCCCCAGCAGCTCCAGATAAACCACGCTGACAAAAATAATACCACAAAGTCTCTGAATATAAAACTGCCACTGGGGGGCCAGCCCAGTAGCATAGTGGTTAAGTTCACGCACTCTACTTCAGTGGCCGAGGGTTCACGGTTCAGACCCCAGGCGTGGACCTACATTACCACTTATCAAGCCATGGTGTGGTGGCATCCCACATACAAAGTAGAGGAAGAGGGACACAGATATTAGCTCAGGGCAGATCTTCCTCAGCAAAAAGAAGAAGACTGGCAATGGATGTTAGCTCAGAGACATTCTCCGTCACACATACTCATACACACACACACACACACACACACACACCCCAACCTGCCACTGGAACCACAGCTCACGAAAGTAGGCCAAGAATTGCACACTAAACCGAAACAAGGTAACTGCATCCTAAAATAAAAGATTTAAACAGGACCCAGAATCTCCTAACATAATAGAAAAAATGTCCAGGATACAATATAAAGTCACTCATTATACCAAGAACCAAGAATATCACAACTTGAATGAGAAGAAAACAATTAACTGATACCAACACTCATAAATCAGATGTTAGAATTATTTGACATGGGGGCGGCCCTGTGGCGCAAGCAGTTAAGTGTGCGCGTTCCACTGTGGCGGCCTGGGGTTCGCTGGTTCGGATCCTGGGCAGGCACCAACGCACCACTTGTCAAGCCATGCTGTGGTGGTGTCCCATATAAAAAGTGGAGGAAGGGCCGGCCCCGTGGCTTAGCGGTTAAGTGCATGCGCTCCGCTACCGGCGGCCCGGGTTCGGATCCCGGGCGCGCACCGACACGCCGCTTCTCCCACCATGCTGAGGCCACGTCCCACATACAGCAACTAGAAGGATGTGCAACTATGACATACAACTATCTACTGGGGCTTTGGGGAAAAAAAAAGGGAGGAGGATTGACAATAGATGTCAGCTCAGAGCCGGTCTTCCTCAGCAAAAAAAGGAGGATTAGCATGGATGTTAGCTCAGAGCTGATCTTCCTCACACACACACAAAAAAAGTCACTTGTTACCAAGAACCAAGAAAATCACAACTTGAATCAGAAGAAAACAATTAACTGAACCAACACTCAGATAAATCAGATGTAAGAATTATTTGACATGTTTTGAAACAGCCGTCATAAAAATGCTTCACTAATCATTTACAGCTTCTCTTGAAACAAAAGAAAAAAATAGAAAATATCCGCCACGAAATAGAAGTTTTAAAAAGGACAAAAATGAAACTAGAAGTGAAAGATAAAACAGCAGAAATAAAAGTCATGATGGATGGGCTCAATCTGGTTGAGTGGAGATGACAGGATAGAATCAGTGTACCTGGAGACAGCACAACAGAATTCACCCACTCTGAAACAGAGAGAAAATGAAAAGAGACTCAGGGACCTATGGAAAAATAGCAAAAGATCCAACATTTGTTACCATTGAGGCCCCAAAAGAAGAGGAGAAAGAGAGTGGGGCTGAAGGAGTATTGGAAGAAATAATGGCTGAAAGCTTCCAGTATTTGGTGAAAAACAAAGCTTCAGATCCAAGAAGCTGAGCTAACCCCAAACAGAGTAAACCCCAAGAACTCCATCCCAAAGCACATCATAATTAAACTATTGAAAACTAAAGACAGAGAAGAAAATCTTGAAGTCAGCTAGAGAGAAACACAGCACCTATAGGGGAACACCAATTTGAATGACAACATATTTCTCATCTGAAACCATGCAGGCCAGGAGGAAGTGGCATGATATTTTTCAAGTGCTCAAAGAAAAGAACTGTGTACACTGTATCTGATAAAACTGTTCTTCAGGAGTGAAGGGGAAATAAAACATTCTCAGATCAAGGAAAACTATAAGACTTTTCCACTAGCACACCTAGTGTTAAACACTGGCTAAATGAAGTTTTTCAAACAGAAGGGAAATGATAAAAGGAATATTGGAAGATCAGGAAGGGAAAAGGAACAACAGAAAGAACAGAAATTTGGGAATATACAATAGACTCTCCTTTTCCCTGAGAGATTTCTAAATTATATTTGATGATTGAACCAAGAAAACCAAGTGGTAAAATATTGATGCCAGTAGATTTTTATAAGTCACATATGAATATTATAGAGCAACCATTATGAAACACAAGCAAAAAGATATATTTGAAAACACTATAAATAAATCAAGATTGAATCCTAAAACTTGATCAAGTAACCTGCAAGAAGGCAAGAAAAGAGAAGCAGAGGAATGAGAACCAGAGGAAACAAATAGAAAACAAATAATAAAATGGTACACATAACTGCTAATATACCACCAATTACTTTAAATTGAAACAGTTTAAATATACCAATTAAAAGAGAAATTGGCAGAGTGGATTAAAAAAACATGACCCAACTATATGCTGCTTACAAGAAACTTAGTTCAAATTCAACAACATAGGTAACGTGAAAGTAACAGGATAGTAAAGATATGCCATACAAACATTAAGTTAAGAAAAGAGTGGCTATATTAATACCTGATAATGTGCACTTCAGTATGAAGAAAATTACTATTAAAAAGAGGAACATAATGATAAAAGAATCAATCCACTGGAAAGGCGTAATAATCCTAAATGTGTATGCACCAAATAACATAGCCTCAAAATACATGAAGTAGTGTTAGGCCCGTGGCATAGTGGTTAAGATTCGCATGCTTTGCTGCAGAGGCCGGGGTTCATGGGTTCAGATCCTGGGCGCGGACCTACACACACCACTCATCAAGCCATGTTGTGGCAGCATCCCATATACAGAGTAGAGGAGGATGGGCACAGATGTTAGCTCAGGTCTAATCTTCCTCAGCAAGAAGAGGAGGACTGGCCACAGATTTTAGCTCAGGGCTAACCTTCCTCACCAAAAAAGCCCATAAAAAAAAACAAACCACAAAAATCATGAAGTAAAAACTGAGAGAGTTGAAAGGATAAATAGAAATTATAGTTGGAGACTTCAACACCCCCTCTCTGCACTAATAGAAGTACTAGACTAAAGGCAGCTTGTCTGCCTTGATCTGACCAACACAATCAACCATTAGGATCTAATTGGCATTTATAAAACACTGTACCCAGCGACAGCAGGATACACAATTAAAAATTCCACAATATCGATCATATCCTGGATTATAAAACAAACCTCAATAAATTGAAAAGAGTTGAAACCATAAAGTGTGTTTTCTCTGACTACAGTGGCATCACACTAGAACAAATAACTGAGCGACCATGAGAAAAATCTGTAAACATGTGGGAATTAAGTAATACATTTTTAAATAATCCATGGATTAGAAGGGACGTTTCAAAGGAAAAAGTACATATAACTAAATGAAAACAAAACCAAAACATCAAAATATTTGGGATGCAGCTAAAGAAAGAGCTGAGGAAGTTTATAGCATTAAATGCCTACATTAGAAATGAGGAAAGGTCCCACATCAGTAATATAAGTTAAAACCTCAAGAAACTAGAAAAAGAAGAGCAAAATAAAACTAAGTCAAGGAGCAGAAGAAGAAAATAAAAGCAAGAGCAGAAATCAGTGAAAGTGAAAGTAGAGAATAATAGAGAAAATCAATAAAACAGAAAGCTGGTTCTTCGAAAAAATCAATAAGAAGACACAAATCACAGTATCAAGAATGAAATAAAGGATGTCACTAAAAATCCCACAGACATTAAAAAGATAATAAGGGAATACTACAAAAAACTTTGCCCTCATAAATTTGAAAACTTAGAGATCAAATCCTTGATAACTACAAACTACCAACACCCAACTACAATGAAATAGATGATCTAAATAGCCCTGTAATCATTAAAGAAATTATTTTGTAATTTCACAGCTCTTGAGAAAGAATTCTTCAGGCTTAGATGATTTTACCAGAAAATTCTACCAGACATTTAAAGAAGAATTAATATCAATTTCATACAATCTCTCCCAGAAGAGAGAACACTTTCTCTTCTTTCCCCCAGAAGAAAGAACATTTTCCAACTCATTTAATAAAGTCAGTACAGTCATGCCCCACATAATGAAGTTTCAGTCAACTACAGATCACATATACGACAGTGGTCCCTTAAGATTCGTACCGTATAGTCTAGCTGTGTAGCAGGTTTGTGTAAGTACACTCTGTGATGTTCACACAATGACGAAATGGCCTGATAATGCGTTTCTCAGAACATGTCCCTGTTGTTAAGCAATAGATGACTGTATTACCCTGATACTAAAACCTGACAAAGGAAATACAAAAAAAGAAAACTGCAGACCAATACCTTTCATGGGCTAAGAACAAAAATTTCTCAATAACTTATTAGCAAACCAAATCCAGCCATATTTCAAAAGAATAATATACCATGACCAAATGGGGTTTGTTTCAGCTATACAAGACTAGTTCATTATTTGAAAATCAATCAATGTAATCTACTATATCAATAAGCTAATGAGAAAAAACCATATGATCATATCAATGGACACAGAAAAAACATTTGACAATATCCAACACCCATTGATGGTAAAAAAACTCTCAGCAAGTCAAGAACAGAGGGATATTACCTCAACTTGGTAAAGATCATCTGCAAAACCCTACAGCTAATAATCATATTTAAGTGAAAGGTTGAATACTTTTCCCCTAAAATTGGGAATAAGGAAGGCAAGGAAGTCTGCTCTCACCACTCTTTTTCAGCAAAGTACTAGAACATCTAGCGATTGCAGTCAGGCAAGAAAAAGAAATAAAAGGTATACAAAATGGGAAGGAAGAAATAAAACTATATGTATTTATAGATTGCATAATTTTATACGTAGAAAATCCCAAGGAATCTATAAACAATCTCCTAGAACTAATAACTGAGTTTGGAAACGTCACAGGATACCAGATCAATTACATTTCTACATACTAACAATGAACATGCATAAACCAAAATTTAAATATTAAATTAAAATTAATACCATTTATAATCACTCCAAATAAAATGAAATACTTAGCTATACACTTAGCAAAACATAGAAGGATCTGTATGGTGAAAATTATTAAATGCTGAGGAAAGAAATCAAGGCTAATGAAATGGATAGACATAGTGTGTTTATGGATTGGAAGACTCAACATAGTAAAGATGTCAGTGCTTTCCAAACTCATCTGCAGGTTTAAGGCATTTCCTGTGAAAAACTTTTAGTAAGGTTTTTTGTAGACATAGACAAGCAAGCTTATTCTAAAATTTATATGAAAAGACACAGGCCCTAGAATAGTTAAAACAATCTTGACAAAGAAGAATAAAGTGACAGGAACAAGTCTACCTGATATGAAGCTTACTATATAGCTATAGTATATTGGTGGAGGGATAGACACATAAATCAATGAAACAATAGAGAACCCAGAAATAGACTTACATAAATATGCCCAGCTGATTTTTGACAAAGGTACAAAAGCAATTCAATAGATGAAGAATAGCCTTTTCCACAAATAGCGCTGGAGCAATTGGATATCCACAGACAAAAAAAAAAAAGAACCTCCACCTAAACCTTACATTGTAAATAAAAATTACCTAAAAACAGTTCATGGATTTATATGTAAAATGTAAGCTGTGGAACTTTTAGAAAAAAACATAGGAGAAATTATTTGGGATCTTGGCCTAGGCAAAGAGTTCTTAGACTTGACACTAAAAGCTCCATCCTTAAAAAGAAAAATGTATAAATTAGATTTCATCAAAATTAAAAAGTTTTGCTCTGTGAAAGTCATGTGAGGAGGGTGAAAAGATAAGCTACAGACTGGGAAAAAATGATACACAAAGCACATACCTGACAAAGGACTAGTATCTGTGATACGTAAAGAACCCTCAAAACACAATAGTAAAAAACAAACCCATTAGAGAATGGGCAAAAGATATGAACAGACTTTTTATCAAAGAGGATATACAGATGGCAAGTAAGCACATGAAAACTTGTTCAGCATCATTAGCCATCAGTGAAAAGCATATTAAACTACAATGAGATATCACTACACATCACAGAATGGCTAAAATAGAAAATGGTGAGGGTGTCCTAGTGGTTAATGTAACTACATTAGTGGTTACTAAATGTTCATTTGCCTTCACCCACCCATTCCCACGTCTATCATAGCTCCTTTTACTGTCACACTCAGCAAAGGAAGAAATGCACTGGTAAAATCAAAACAAGTTTGAGATTTTCTGATAGTATGGAATAGACTGATATTACTTATACAAACGAGTCCACAAATGCCTGTAAATTATTTATTGAAAAAGTGTAACACTATTTAATCAGAATTTTATTATGAATTGTTTTTGTGTATAATCTTTAGTTGGATGGTTGACTACTTAGGCATCCCAGGTACAAATAGTAACCTTAGTCCTTGCCCTGCCAGTTGATCCAATTTTCCTAATAGGGCCCTCTGGGACCCCAGTTCACATGTCAGTGGCTGGGTTCGAGACAGAGACAGTCACTCCAGTGGCTGTTAATTCAGGCTTTGAAGCTGTTACGTACTCAGCCTTGAATCCTGGATATTTCACTTATTAGCCAATTACTTAACCTCTTCATCCCTCCGGTTCCTCATATATAAAATGGGGGAAAAAAAACCTACTTTAATGGCCAATTGAGAAGAATTAAATTAGTGAGATCCTGTGTATAAAAAGTACCCAGTACTCTTCCTTCCATGGAATTAATGCTCAGGAAGCAAACAGAAGGATCAAAGAGCATCCATAAAACAAAGACCTCCCTGTGGCTGAATGTATTGCTTTGCTTAGGAGCACCAGCAAAGGGAACTCTCTGCTTCCCTTGGCATGTGAAACCTTCTGGAAGTCCTGTCAGAGCACAGTGCTTGGTCCCCTGCGTTCTTCTGGCCTCCCACCTTCACACTTCTGAACCAGAGTACCATTAGCGATTGTGTGTTGAGCACACACCGTATTTCCTTAATATAATGCCTTTTTTTCTATTTTTGTTAATGACTATAGTCTATACCCCCTTTTATGAAATTTAAGATCTCCCAAAAGTCCCAGTTTTATTTATTAGATGAGGATCCATGAGGTATTTAGTGAGAAAATAAAAATTTTAATTTTTTAATTAATTTAATTTTTGGATCATCTCAGTCCAAAAGGTATTTAAAGTGGCTTACAAAGTGAATATGTATACTAAAAAATAGAACATCATGACCAAAGATGAGTAAAACATTTGGTTCTATGTGCCTATGAACATACAAGCAGCATTTGTGTATATATTTATTTTTAATTTACAAAAGATAAAACTAACTTGTTAAAGAATTTTAAATGGTCTGAAATTGCATTTTTAAACAGATACTCTCGTCATTTACTAATCGAGAACTCTTGGCGTATGCAAAAGCTGGAGCAGTCGCTGAAGAGGTCTTGGCAGCAATCAGAACTGTGATTGCGTTTGGAGGACAGAAAGAAAGAACTGGAAAGGTTTGAGTTTCTTTTTTAAGTTGATAGAAATGTTAAATTCTGTGTCATCTTATATGCCTTTCAGGTTGACATTGTTGATTACAAGGGTATTCTCAATATATATGTTCCCTTAAATAGTTTCATGGATATTCTACAGCATAGGTAATATTCTGGAAAAGTTATAATTCTAGCTGTACTCTTCTCATATCTGCTAATTCAAAGCATTTTCTCAGGTTTGCTAGGTGGCTAGTGACATAAAATAGTTTCTTTTTTCTTTTTTGGTGAGGAAGATTGGCCCCGAGCTAACATCTCTGCCAATCTTCCTCTATTTTGTATGTCAGGCGCCATCATATCATGGCTTGGATGGATGAGAGGTGTGTAGGTCTATGCCCAGGATCCAAACCCCACAAACTCTGGGCCACTGAAGCAGAGTGCACAAACTTAACCACTACACCACCGGGCGGCCCCATAAAAATAGTTTCTTAAGGCTGAAACATATTTTATGTATCTCTGATGATAATGTTTTCCTCATCAAGTTAATTCTTGATTCTCTAAGATTGAAGGAGTATTTTATGTAAGATCTATGGGGACATTTTATTTCCTTTTTTTTTTTTTTTTTGGTGAGGAAGATTGGCCCTGAGCTAACATCCGCCAATCCTCCTCTTTTTGCTGAGGAAGACTAGCTCTGGGCTAACATCAATGCCCATCTTCCTCCACTTTATATGGGACGCCGCCACAGCATGGCCTGACAAGCGGTGCGTTGGTGCGCCGGGATCGAACCAGCGAACCCCAGGCATACAGCGGACGATGCGCGCACTCAACCACTTGCGCCACCGGGCTGGCCTATGGGGACATTTAATCTTTGGTTCGTGTCTTGTTGCCCCAGCCCCTAATGATTTGGGTTATGCCATGATTTGGAAGATAAAAACATAACTAAAAGCACATTTGTACAAAAGTTCAAGATCTCTTTTATTATGTATTATTTAGCATTTTCCTTGCAACTATCCTTTTTATTAGATTTCTGAGAGTGTAGATGGTAATTTATTGAAATTTTTATTTATCAAGATCCATTGATTTCTAAGCAGTGACAGACTTTAAAATTGAATATATTTTATAATAATGTTCTGATAGTATAGTATTTTCATGTTATGAATATATATATTTTGAAATAAGAAAAGTCAACTACATTGTTTGGGAGGTTATACATTGTTTGGTAGAGCCATAAATAAGAACAAAGGGATTTTTATAAGTGAGAATAATGGTTCCCTCTGGGGCAGATGAGGAGTTGCTAATAAGAGTGGGACACATGGCGGAGGCTTCTGTGGCTCTGGCCGTGTTCTGTTCCTAGACCTCACTTGTGCTTACATGGGTGTTCTCTGTATAAATTATTCTTTAAACTGCACATGTGTGTTTGGAGTACACTTTTGTTGATATATTTAATACCCACAAAGATATCCTCCGAGAATAATTTGTGATGGCTAAGTACCTATCATAGTAAAGGAAAGCATTATCTATGTTATAGCTCAATTTGTGCTAAGGCTTTGCTTTTGCCTTAAAATATGTCTGACTAATAAAATGGAAGTCTGCTCTAATGACCAGGCAAACATCCAGTCAAATCCATACAGCTCTCTCCTCTCTTGGAGCCAACATTCTAGCAGGGAGAGAGGGGAAGAATGCGAACAACCACAAATAAACAAAAGATGTAGTATCCCAGTTGAGGTCAATATTATTTGGGGAAATGAAATACACTGTTAGAGTCATAGGGGGTACTATTTAGAGAGATTATTCACAGAAGTTCTTTCCAAATAGTTAATGTTTGAGTAGACACAGAAAGAAGTTTGAACTTTGGATCCTTTTCCAGTTTTCCTCATTGGAAAGGTGGACCAGAAAAAGAATACATCCACCAGCATAGGGAGACAGACAAAGCTTATGTGCTTCTGCCTAGTTTCTGAGCTGGGGGAGAGCATCTGTCCAGAGAAATCAAAATCTCAGGCCTCCCCCTCAGGTGCATTTAGAGTCTGAATTTATAATTCTCTCTGTGGATTAGAGAGCTATCTCTCCCCAAAGCTGAGGATTTCACATTAAAGCGAATCCTAGTCCAGTGATACCACTAGGGTGTCTGGTAGAAGAGAAGAAAAATTGTTGAAAATTAATGAATTGAGCCTCCAGTTAAGAACTTAGAACAACATGTATAGACTATGAGGTATTATGCTAAGTGAAATAAGTCAGACAGAAAAAGACAAATACCTTATGATTTCTCTCATGTGTGGAAGATAAAAAAACAAAGATAGATACAGAGAATGCATTGGTGGTTACCAGAGAAGGTGATGGGGGGAGGGTGAAAGAGGTTAAGGGGCACATATGTATGGTGACGGGTGGAACTTAGACTTTTTGCTGGTGAACATGATGTCGCGTCTACACAAAGAGTATACGAGGAGGGAAATTTACTTTAAATATGTTTGTCCGGGAGGCATCTTTGAGGAGGTTTCATATAGACTGAGCCCTGAGGGATGAGGAAAACCCTGCTGTAGTGGGAGTAGGGATAGAAGAGTCTCCCAGATTTCCTGAGAGTGGCAAAGACTTTGGTATGTTCTAGGAACTATTCTAAGGCTTGTGTGACTGGAGCTCAGTTGAGTGAGGAGACTGAGGTGAAGAGAGGCTGTCGAAGGTGGAGTGGGGCCAGAACTTGAGGATTTGCAGGCCATGGTGAGGAGTTAGGATTTTATTCCAAGGGCACTGGGGAAGCAGTTGAGGATCCTAAAGAAGGGAATGACTATCCATGTTATGTTTTAAGAGAGAATTTCTCTGTCTGTAAGTGTCTGGTGAATGGGCCGAGAGCAGTCAGAGTGGAAGCAGGAGAACATTGCAAAGGCTGTTGTAGCGGTCCAGGAGGAAGGGCTTGTGGTGGCCTGATCAGGACCTCAGGTGGGAGAGGGGTGACAAGTACATAGATCACGGGATGTTTTAGTAGAATTCATAAAACTATCTTAGACCAAATATAATCTTTCAGTTTTCTTTCTCGTTCTACCTCTTCCCTTCTCTGCTTCCACCAACACAGAAAGTAACTAAGGTCTTCGTCTTTCACTACAAATTAGGGGTTGAAGGAGGAAGCTGGTTGTGTTGGAATGGAAATTTAAACAGAATTTAAGATGAATTAAATTCAGTACTATAGAATAGTTTTCTTCCCTGATTTAAAAACATCTTTCTCTCTTGTGTTTGCAAATGTTTACCTATTAGTATTGATTTCTGTTTGCTTAACTATAGTTATTCCTTGCTCTTGTAAGTGGCTGTTGCATCACTGATAAATATTTTCATAATATTTAAGAAGAGAAGAGATCTTTTCTAAAATATCAGTAATGTGTTTGTTTACCCCACCCCGTAACTTCTAGGCCATTTAGGAACTCCTGTACTTTAATTACCGTTTTTATACTAATGCTTTTAATGAATGGATGATTTTAATATCTGGGTTTTGTATTGTGACATTTTTATTGAAATGCTAATCAAAAAGCCTGTGTAAAAGGCGTATTGTTTGTGTCTTCTCCCTCCTTACCCCTTTCATTTTCTTCATTTTATCTTTTCTGAGTATCTAAATGATTTTCTTCCTTACTGTTTGTTTTTCCACCAATGCTGCAAGTGTTTCTTCTGGCTGCATGGGACAACAACATAGTGAGTGAAAATGATTTCTCTGCATTAGTCTCAGTAAGCAAAAATGAAAAGAAAAGGAGAACACAGGGTGTGCAGTCACAAGCGTTCAAGTTCCCTTAAATGTAATCGTGTATAATTGTATGTCTAGTAGTAGCTTTCACCTCAGATCAACTCTCATGAAGTGGGAGATATATATGTATCCACCATTGAAACATGTTTCTCAAAAATAATTTTTTGTTCAAAGAATTTATAACTGGCAAGTTGAGGACATTTCTGTAGGGAAAAACTCCTACAATAATACATTACCTATTTTATCACTATAAAGTTCTGTTTCAATTTGGTCAAATCAGGGGACATGGTGGTCACGTATAAATTTCATTTGGCTTACTTTTTTGTAACTGGTGCAAAGTAGCTGGTTAAAAAAAAGTCATGAAGGCAAGAAAGAATGCATGCTTGTAGCTGAGCAGGGCTTGAACTCTGCATGACATTTTAATGGAACAAATCACTCCAAATAAAATTAATAATAATATTTATATAGTCATGTTTTTATGGATTAAAAGACCTCAAGAATATAGAATGTCTGTGCTGGAGAAGTATTAAGTTCTTTCCCATTTTCAACGATTATGAACTCCTTCTTTCTGCCCAAGGCAGTGTTCTAAGTTCCTTGCAGGAGATTTGTGATTAAAGAGGGGATGAAGACAAATTTGAAGGCTCAATTAGTGTAATCTGTCTTATTTCTCTACAATATAATTTTTTACCTTGATTCTATATTTGCCAAAAATCCTTCTTTTTTTCTTTGAATCTGGTACTTGCCGTTAGCTTATCTCCACATCTCTCTTACCAAAGCTTAAGCAGAAAAAGGTCTTCTATGTAATTCCTTTCAAATGAAAGTAGAAAGTTACAAAGACACCACCATCTCCTTTAACTTTAACATTAGAAATTAACTGCTCTCAAGGGTTTAAAGGTCACTAGAGTTTATCATCTGGGAGTCAGCTTGAGTGTCATTAGAATTGAGAGAGAAAATCTGTCCAGTGAGTCTCCGGCAATGTTTTTGTTTTTTTGTTTGCTGCCTTGCTTTGCCCTCTTTTG
>NC_141900.1:32722943-32798473 GCF_057802395.1 Ceratotherium simum simum
GTCCTTATTCTTGGAAACTTGTTTGTATCTGGGCATCACACTTAGCTCATTCCTTGTAGCCTGAGATGAAAGATACTTTTACAGGGCCGGCCTGGTGGCTTAGTGGTTAAGTTCGCACATTCTGCTTCCAGTGGCCAGCCCAGGAGTTCTCTGGTTCAGATCCTGAGGCACAGACCTACTCACCGCTCGTCAGAAGCCATGCTGAAGCAGCATCCCACATAGAAGAGATACAACTCCCCTACAACCCTGGATATACAAATTCATGTACTGGGGGCTTTGGGGAGAGAAAAGAAAAGAGAGGAAGATTGGCAACAGATGTTAGCACGAGGCCCAATCTTCCTCTCAAAAGAAAGAAAAGAAAAGAGGTAGAGCCGGCAACAGATGTTAGCACAGGGGCCACTCTTCCAAAAAAAAAAAAAAAAAGGATCTAGTCAACAACGACCTTTGGATATTATGTCTCCTGAGATGAGAACAAGTTTTCTCCTCTCTTTAAATGACATTGACATGTTGGAAAGATCAAAACAGTTGTTTTTGTAGAGTGCCTTATCTTCTGGACTATTTTTATTGCCTCCTTATGGCATCATTTAACTTGTTCTTCCATGCCTTGCATTTCTTATATGCTGAAAGTTGGGTCTCAAGGTTTTAATACATTCATGTTAAATATTTTGGTAAGAAAATTGCATAGGGGATGCTGTGTACTTCCTGTTCCATCACATCTGGAAACATCACATGTCTAGAGTGTTATGCTTTTTATGATACAGAGTTTCTGATCACTTGATTAAGTTGGTATCAGATTGGATCCCTCCATTGTGGCAGGATCTCTACTCCCTTGCAACTCTGAGGGATCTTGTAGTATCATGGGATATCTTGTTTGACCTCATGGCTATGGTACCCATTGGTGGATTCCTCACCTCAGATTCTAAAACAGTTGTTTTTCTATGTTCTCTATTATATTGCTCCATCTCCTGCTTTCCTTCTTGTATTTTCACTAATCGTCTCTTTGAGCTGATTTACCCATACACATGTGTAAGACTTCATTAAATAGTCACTCCCCTTGATATTGCATCTCCCTCTAGTAACCACCCTCTCTCTTTTTCCTTTTGCCCCAAGGTCATCAGAAGGACAGTCAACATGCTGTCTCCCACTACTTCATCTCCAAATTATTCTTAATCCCACTCACTCTTTTTTCTTTCCTTGATGAGCTTGCCCACTCCAGCACTTCTGCTACAAAATCATGTTGGTAAGAAGAAAACCATGCCTCTAAACTCCAAATTCTCTCCAGATACTCTCCCACTGGATAGCACCACCAGGATGGACAATCAAACAGGATTAAATGAGATTTCTGTGCCCCCTTTTCCCCCAAACCCTTGCCTCTTCTGGAGCCTATTCAGCTCAGTGAAGAGCGCCTCTTGGTCAATCAGGTTTTTCTTGCTGCTTCTACACTTCCACACCGCCCAAGCTTGGGAGATTCACAAATTCCAGCCTAAGCACTTTATGATCATTCCTGCTTGCTCTGCTTTACTGTTCTTTCTGGCTGGAATGCCTTTCTTTCTTGCTTCTAAGAACTTGCTTGAACTTTCAAAACTGGGAGGAAGCTTATCACCATCCTTTGTGAAGCTTTTCTCCACAAAGGAGGCAATGATTCATTTCCTCAATTTTGTGTTTTGCTCTACTCTGTGTTGACACTCTGCTGTCAAAGCATGCAAAATATTTATTGCATATACTTTTTTTGCTTTACCTTTCTTCCTTCTTCTTTTAAAACACTCTTGCAGAGCAGGAGTTATGTGTTTGGTATTTATCTCTGGCTTTTATCAGTCATTAAGTAGCGTTTAGTAAATGTTTATATTCGTGGCCTGCTTGTTTCTTTTATTATTACAGCCAATGATCAGTTTTGGAGGGGTAAAAAATGTGCTGTGGGGGGTGGTGATGAGAGAAATCCTTGCATGTCAACTTATCTCCTTCTTCCTCTATTGAGGAAGTTGACATTTTGTCCACTTCCATAGAGTCTCTAAGAGAAGAGAAATGTTTTCTGCTCCATCTCTTCTCTCCTTATTCGTGTTTTTAGGAGGTGGGATGAATGCTTAGTAAGACAAAGTAAATAGTGGCAAAAAAATTTAGCCTGTGTTTCAATGTGAAATATGGAAAAAAAATGCCAGAAACGTATTTTTCCTCTAAAAGTCTTAATTTTTAAAAGAGGATGATGTTTTTAGATTATGGAAGAAGTATATGTCATTAACCCAAGCTCACTTCAATGACATTTTTAAGAGCTAGAAAAATGTTAAAATGCAAGTACCTAAGAGTATATTAGATTTTCTTCTTCTACATCAGACTTCTGTTTTCGTTCCAATTTAATAACTCACATTCACTTTTTCTTTCCCACCGTGTGGACTGCCATTCACTACTGCCAAGAGTTATTCTGCTTTAGTTCTCCACTTGTCAATTCAATACTTATTCCCACTTATTACTACTGTAAGTCTCTTGTTAGCTAACTTTAGGATTGGTTTCTGTCTCTTTTGTGAAATGTAAGTTCTAAAATCTTACTTTCTGCTGTTGTCTTTTATGTTGCCTGATCTTGATCTTTGTTTTGTTTTATATTCCCTGCCAAGTTATTGTTAGTGCCATTGAGTCAGTTCCAACTCCTAGCGACCCTGTGTACAGCAGAGTGCAACCCTGTCCAGTCTTTTTGCACCATCCTCTTACCTCCCGGCACTCTATCAGACAGTGCTTCTCTTTTATTCACAGGGTTTTCATGGCCAATTTTTTCAGAAGTGTGTGGCCAGGTCCTTCTTTCTAGTCTGTCTAGTCTGAAAACTCTGCTGAAACCTGTCCACCCTGGGTGACCCTGCTGGTATTTGAAATACCGGTGGCGTAACTTTCAGCATCACAGCAACTTGCAGCCGCCACAGTATGATGTGAGTGTTGTGGTTTCCTGACCAGGAAATGAACCTGGGCTGAGGCAGTGAGGGCGTCAGATCTTAACCACTAGAACACCTCCCTGCCGAGATGTATGACTTCTTACCCAGTTTCCTCCCTAGATTACAGACCTGCTGACTACATCTACATAGTGCATCCAGATGACAACCATCTCCCTTGGGGTTTATCCACGAACTGCCGCAGCTGGCTTCATCCTGTTTCTGTTTTTTTGTTTCATTTGTTTTATCTTTTGGTCCTCAACTAGTTCCTTGAATTATACAGAATATTAATTGCTTCCCAAGTGGGCCTGTCACAGAGCCCTGAGCCCATTCCCCTTACTGTATCTTCTTTTTATCACTTTTTGGGTCCAGAGAAGTCTTTCTTTCCTTCTTGTGACTTGTCTCTGATTGAAGAGATTATGCAGATCTGCACTGGTCAGTCATTATGGCCACATTCTATCTTCTCAGGAAATCCATTCTTGGGAAGCATACATCTGACTCCATTGCTTTCCTCTTCCTTCTCACTATTGAGGCCTAATTACATTAAAATCATTTTACGTTTATGCTAACATATGCAACACATCTTTGACCCAAGCCACTCTCTTAAAGCAACAAAACATGTTTCCTCAATGCTGTCCTCAGAGGGGCCTTTGGCAATCGAGGTTTTTCTTGATTAAAAAATTTTGAGGTGAAAGGTGACTTCTATTCTTGGAATCAGAGCAACAATTACTATATTTCTATTATTGTACCAGTAAAGACTTCTGCAATTTCTCAGAATGTCCCATCCTTCTCATCAGTCCTCATATATAAGAAGAGGAAGACAGACTGAGTCCAATATGAAAAAGGAGATCAGAACTCAATAGAAAATAAAATGCCCATTTCTACTTAGGCTATTGCAGTAGTTTAGCTTGGACCAGCGTGGTAGCAGTAGTAGTCTGAGAAATGTTTGAATTTTGGATATATTTGGAAAATAGAGCAAACCAATTATGACAGTGCACTAATTGTTCCTTTTCTCTACATTTTCTTTTAGTTTCGCTATTCAAATTGGCTTGATAGGTTGTATATGTTGCTGGGGATCAGTGGCAGCTGTCGTCCATGGAGCTGGACTCCCTCCTGATGCTGGTTTTTGGAGAAATGACAGATATCTTTGCAAATGCAGGAAATTCAGGAAATACAATTTTACCAAACATGACTAATCAAAGTAAGTGTTGTTTGTGGTACCGATTTTGTTGGAAGCTTGAGGGAAAATCAGTCACTGAGAGTGATGTTCATGGAGCCCTTACTAAGTATGCAGTGGTGTGTTTAGTGGTGTGGGAGGTGGAGGGGTCTAAGCTACACTTCATATTTGTAAAGAATTTGAGAAGATAATATTCACAAGCATTAGAATGCACAATGGAAGTGCTGGCAGAGATATGTGAAAAAGAGAGAGCGCTAGGAAGTCAGAAATGTCCCTGGAAGCTCCAGGAAGAGATCTAGGAACCTAATCTGGACCTTGAATGATAGGTAGGAATCAGTTAGGAGATTCTCCGACATACTGATATGGGGTGTAAGAGACAGGAGTCCAGGATGATTCTAAAGTTTTAGCCTGAGAAACTGGATAAACTGGATGCAGTTACCATCAACTGAAATGAGGGAGGTGGAGGGAGAGTAGGTTTCAGCAGTAAATACCAGAAATTTAATTTTGGACATTGTCACAAGTTGGGCTCTTTGGAAACTGATGGTAAAATGGAGAAATGGAGCCTAGTGAAGTTTTCTGTGTGTGTGTGTGTGTGTGTGTGTATTTTAGTATGGGAGAAATAATAGCCTTTTTATATGCTAATGGAAATGATCCAAAAGAGGGAGAAAGGAAAGCTTTCAGAGAGAGGGAAGAGATTTCTTGAGTGATGTCCTTGGGAAAGGACAGGATCTAATGCTCAAGAGGAGATATTTGCTTTAGGTAGGAGCACGGATAGTTTATCCATGATAACAAGTGGGAAGAGAGAGTGTTTGAGTGCCACTGCCCAAAGGTGGGTAGATGAGGAGGAGAGAATTTGTGGAAGCTTTCTTCTGATTACTGCAATGTTCTCAGAGAAGTAGGAAGCAAAGCATTTGGCTGATAAAGAAAGGAGATCTAAAACAATCCTCCAGGAGAGTGGGAAAGTGAATGGACTGTAGAAATAATTTGGGTGTGACATACACACTCTCTCATGCTGTCACACTTGATTGAGGAGGGACTGGTTGAGAGCTCTGAGCTCAAAGTCACCTTGATAAGAATAGATTGACTTAAACCAACCTCCCCAAAGGCTTACAGCCTGGTGTGTGCTCAAGTGGTAGAAATGTTGAAAATGCCTGTTTGAGAATAGACTTGAGAATACAGTGATACCATGTAGCTTTTACAATGACCCTTCAACTTTTGGACCTTTAAGTCTCTGATGAATGCCATGAAGCCTTTCCCCAGAAACATCCACATAAATATTCGTACCAACTTGGGGGATTTATGGATCCTTGGATACATGTCCCGGGTCCTGGGAACCCTTCTTTGTGATCCTCAAGAGCACATTATTTTCCCTGAGGCAGGACTACTTCAATTTTGTGAATGCAGGTAATCAGCTGGGCCAGAAAACGTTACGGTATGTTTGAGCTATGTAAAATTCCCATCCATTTATTATCCCCCTCATGCCATTCAAAGAGCCCTGCCAAAAGGTGTTGCACCACCTTTGAATTGGCACCCTGCTTTTATACCATTCACCAAAGGAAGTCCTCAGTGCTCTCTGAATTCTTTGGTTCCTATGCATGCTATAGTTGGCAAAAAGTAGATGAGTCACAGTGTAATCTCTACAATATATTATAAAAACAGCAAAGAAAAAAATAGATATATAGTACTTGATGCATTCTAGGTGCTTAATAAATAGGATGAATAAATGAAAGACTGATTCACAGAATTTTGTAGGTGAAAAAGAGCCTAGAAATTATCTGGCCCTGGCCCATAATCTTATAGATGTAGAAACCAGTGCCCAGAAAGTTGAAGCAATGTGGCCACGATAGAATTAGTTGCTAGTTGACAGAGATGAGTTCCTGGGCCAGGAATCCTGCCTTTCAGTCTGGTATTTTTTCCACTCTACTAGTGGTTTCCAACTCTGCCTAAAATTATAGCAAATGCCAGCATTTTTCACTTGGTGTTTTCTCTCCCTGAGATGCCATCCTGTAGATTTGCTTATTGGTGTGTCAGGCAGGTGGGCCACAAGGCACAGCTCCCCAGGCCGGAGGTGTGAAAGCAGCATACATGAGGAGATCGTGGCTCCTGGAGTCATCTCTGTCACTGCAGTAAGCCCAGCCACACTGAGTGGCAGGCTCTTGCCTGGGCAAATGCCAGAGAGATTGATCATTGAGGCAAAGGTCCAAATTTCTCCTGCTTGTGGTTGATGGAGCTTCCTGCACAAGGAGACTGGAAAACTTGGAATCATAGTGTCCTTGAGCTAGAACGGACCTTGTGGATCAGTGAAGTCAGTGCTTTACTAACTCTTCTTTAATCAGAGAACCCCTGCCCCCCCACCAGTGTAAATAACATCTGTCATGGAAGCTCATCAGGTAAAACAGCTCAAGGGGAGGCTTCCTTGGTTGAAAGTGGTGGAAAGGATCCCAGGCCAGGATCTCTGCTGATTGTCTGCTTTCCTACCACCTGGCAGCAGTGTCGAAGTCACTCCACATATAGCCCACCACATATATACCTGGCTGCAACCTGGGCCCAGAGCCATCCTCATCTCATCTCTTGCCTACACTACTCTAACTTGCTAACTCCTCTCTGTGTTTCCATTCTTGCCCACCTGTGTCCAGTTCTCCACACACTGTCAGAGTGAGCTTTTCCAAACATAAGTCAGGTCACATGTCTCCCACTGGTTTCCCATAGCATGGAATAAATACACATTCCTTACATTGGCCTACGTGGTCCTCTCCTGCCCCATCAATCTCATTGCCGTTACCTCTTCAGTACAGCCTACCACGCTGACCTTCTTTCTGTTCCGTGAACACTCCCGTCTTCTTCCTGGCTTGGAGCCCTGCAGAACCTGCCCCATCTGTGTGTCTGTAATGGGTTCCTATCATTCAGTTCTCCCTCAGAAAGACCTTTTGTCCCCAACCCCACCCAAGTCACTATAGCATCACTGCTTTACTTACTTATTAAGATTTATTACTCTAAAATTATCTTGTTAATTTATTGGTTTACTCGTTCTCAAATGGGAAGAAAGGCATAAGGGAAATAAAGAGGAAGTTCCTGGGAAAAACTATCTTAGATATTTCAGCAATGGTACCATGTCACATGAGGTTTGGGCCCTGAAAGTGAAGAGAATTCCTGCTTGCACAGAAATTTAATGAGATTAGAAAAAAAGGTTCTCTCGTTCTAGGTTGTGTCTCCAGTGTCTGGAACAGTGCCTAGCATGAAGGCTCTGTGGAAAATGGTTTGAAAACCAACTTTATGATATAATCTCATTTTACCAGTTAGAAAATCACAAATGTATTTATGCCACATACTTTTTATTCATACTGTTCTTAAGTGTTCAGTAGGTGAAATTACTAAACATTCTGAGGTATTAGGGTCAGATAGAAGTGTAATGTAATGTGATTCTTAAATGATATGGAGTCTTTAGTCAGGGTGGTGGGCACTGTCTAGTTGTAGGTTTCTTTGCAGTCTTGCTTGGGTAGTAAGGTAGTGGTCTACTGTATCTCTTTGTAATCTTATGATATGTGAGACACTTGCACACAAAATAGGAGAATGATTGGATGGAATATTTTGATAAATGGTCTGCATGTGTGGTGGCTCTGTGAAGCCACTTGTAAATCTTTGGGACAAGCTAGGTTACAGCAGATGGAGCAGGCTCTGCACTGAGTATAGAAAGATAAGTAAGACATAGTCCAGTTCTCTAGGAGCTGACACCAATGGGAGTGGGAGGCGGAGATAGATATAAACCATCATACTTCTAGTCTAGCTTTGAGTTAGTGAGTTGAATTGTGTGTCAATTACTGTAGAATTCTCTAGGAAGCTGGGTCACTCTGCTCGGGGTAAGCCATTTGAGAGGAAGTCACATTTGAGCTCACTCATGGAAGAAGAGTCTTTTCCAAGAAGGAAATTGTGGTAAAAGGTATGCCAGATAGAGAGAGGAGTGTGAATACAGGCTTGGAGGAAGAAAGCCATCATCAGTTCTCTATTGCATCTCTTCTCAGTAGGTGGAAAACATTTTTAGTGTAAAAGGGTGGAGCTTAGTCTCATGAAATTTAAGCAAAATGTTCTTTATGCTTAGTTTCCTCTCCAGCCCCCAAGGGCAAAGGCTTCAAGAACACAAAAGCCAAGGAGAAACTTAGGTACCATTTTCTTTTATGCTGCAGCAGCCCTCCCTCCAGACAGTGACTGCACAGTGCCCTAGCTACTGGAATGAGGAGAAAGGTGTGGTAGGTTAAGAGAACATCTGGAAAATCACTGGTTGACATTTCAAAAGTGTTATCCTGGCATCTGTGTATTGTGGCAGGATTGCAAAGGGACTAATATGACATGTTATGGATCTTGGACTTTATCCTTTATGCAGTAGACTGTCACCAAAGTTTATTAATGGGAGCAAGATGATCATATTTTTGTTTCCCAAGATAAAATCTGGTGATAATATCAAGACCTGATTGGAGTAGAAAGATCAGTTAGGAGGCTCTTGTTAGAGTAGAAGGAAGAGATGATGGGGAGCTGAACCAGTGCACATATGGGAGTCACTGAGGCTGTGGGAGTAGCTGGGGTCACCCTGAGAGTGTGCATGGGATTCTGGGAAACACCGGCATGTAGGGAGGAGGGAGAGCACGAGGAACCAGTGAATGAGATTGAAAGAGAGATCAGAGTGGTGGGAAGAACCAGGAGAATGAGGTTCTGGAACCAGGAAGAGGAGACAGTGGTATCTTGGACATCTGGGATAATCGGACCTCTTCAACTGAATGTCCCAAGCACCACAGAATAAAAACCTTCAAAACTGAACTAATAATCTTCTCACATCTGACCAGACCTGCTCTTTTTGCTGACTTCTCATTTCCTACCATGACACCATCATTCACCAGATGCTTCGACTTGAAGTCTTGATCGGTTTTTATTTTCACTGTCTCGACTTCTGTGCCATGAGTTGCTAGGGCCTGTAACTTCTTTCTCTCTAAATCTTAGGGTACTTTCTTCTTTTCTATTGTCGTTTAGACCCTCTTTCCTTGCATAATTGCAGTAGTTCAAGTTTCTCAGTCTCTGCCTATTCCAGCTGGCAGCTAGGTCATCCTAGACCATATATCTAATTACGTCCTTTTCTGCTCAAAACCACTGAATGACTGCTAGTTTTTACACATCCTACCTCCCAGGCCCAGATTAACTTTCCAGCCACATACCTGCCTCCTCCTATCCACACAATACACCACACACCCCAGCCAAAGTAGCTTACTCACTGTTCAAACATGCTGTGGACTGCCCATCCCTGTTGTTCCTCTTTCTTTGTCAGAAAAACTTTTCGCCTTTCCCACACCTATCAAACTCGGCCTCATCTGACCTAGCCCCTCTCATCTTATAACATAACTTTTGAAGTGACTGCAAGATTTAAAGTGTGCCTTCCCTGATGATCTGGCAATCTTGATTATGATAATTTATCCTATAAAAATATTTACCGTATATTCATATCTAATATATGTGTAAAGGTATGTTTAATGCAGTATTGCTTGTAACAGTAAAATATTGGAAACAACTGAAATAGATGCAACTTTGAAAAAATAGATACATATATATACACACACACTGACATGGGAAAATTGGCCACTGAATGTGGGCTGTGATTCTATTTTTAAAATAAGTGTTATGTGTTTTTTGTGTGTGTATGCATGCATACAGAAAAGAAAATCTGAAAAAATACACACCAAAATATTGAATCGTGGTTATTATGTGTGTCTGTTGGGGAGGTGTTCAAGTTTTAATGTACCCATAAAAATTTTAACATTTGCTAATACTGCATGATGAGCTCACTAGTATTTATTACACTATTGTTTATATTTTATATTTTTAAATAAAAATAAAAACAGGAGAAATGCAGTGTTAGCTTTTAAGTACTAAGTGCTTTCGTGGCAAGTATTCACTGACATTTATTTATCAGGACAGAGACCCTAGAAAAGATTTTTCTCTCTGTCCTCTTGGAGTGATATTTCAGAAAGTACTTTAATTCAAGGATGCCGATATTCCTGCTGACAGACAGACTGCTTCTTAATAAATGTGGGTTTCTTCTTGCAAATAAGCTTCTTTGAATTGAGTGTGTGTGGTTGCACCTGGCCAGCAGTGAAGCATTTGAGTGGGTGCCACAATGCTTGCAGACCATTAAAACTGAATCAGTGTGACCTAGTTTTGTGTAAATTGTTAAGTGACACAAGTTTGATTCATTTTTATATGCTTATTTTTAATGGAGAACAAAGAGACATAATGGCATGTGTTTGTTTTGTGGTGATCTAGGTAATGGCAGCGGTACACCTCTCAGCAATCTGGAGGAGCAAATGACCACGTAATTAGACATTTTCCTTACTATCGTTAAGCTCTTCTGTATTGATCCAATTGTAGCAATGTTTAAAATTTTGAATTATTATAATAAAGATTCAAAGTTTTGAGGAGGACAATACCATTGTTAGTTTTCCAAGAGGAGACAATGTAGAATTTTTTTTTTTTTGCTTTTTAAGAAAAGAATTTACTGCATAAGATGTACTAAAGTTAAGGTTAAGCTTAGATTAGATTTAGGTATGCATTGGTAAATATAGAATATAAAGTGCAGGGAAATTAGAGGGGTTCAAAGTGGCCTTTTAAAATGTAGTTAAATTAGGAATCACAGTTATTTTGCTATGCCTTTGTAATTATTAGTTTGCTTCCTGGGTGTTTTCAGTTATGATATGATAATGAAATCAGTCAATAGGGTCTTGTTTTCTTAACATAGCATATAGTTCTAAACAATGAAACAAAACACCCCAGAATAAATATAGTCACTCTAACCTTAACTCACCTTGGGGAAGTTTTCATTAATAATTTACCTATGTTGAAGTTTGCTCCCCAGAACAGCTTATAAAAGATGTCCACATATATGAGTTGGTGAATCAGAAGATAATGATTCCACCTTATCCTATAAATGATCTGGTAGATCTGAAGGAAATGGAGACACTTGATCATACTTTGAAAGATGAGAAGCAAGTACCTACACATATTCCTGTGCAAAGCTTTTTTCTTTTATATTAGGGAAAATAAAACAGAATGTCTTGTAATTGTCTTATAAATGCTTAAATATAAATATATTTTGTTTGAGTAAACATTGACTAATGGTTTAAAATACATTAACTGATTCTCAAAGTGTGAGTTCTTGTTAAATGCTATTTGTTTTTAGCTATCTGTTGTTATATCATTAACACGTGGATAATGAATAATTACAGAGTTATATATTAACTAAAATTTAGTATTCTAATTGCATCTTATCTGACAAATACATTGTAAATTACAAGGTGTAGGGGGCCGCACCATGGCGTAGCGCTTAGGTGTGCGGGCTCCGCTGCTGGCAGCCCAAGTTCGGATCCCAGGTGCGCACTGACACACCGAGTGTCAGGCCGTGCTGTGGCGGTGTCCCACATACAGTGGAGGGAGATCGGCCGGATGTTAGCCTAGGGCCAGTCTTCCTCAGCAAAAGAGAAGGATTGACAGATGTTAGCTCAGGGCTGATCTTGCTCACAAAAAAAAAAAAAAAGAAAATTACAAGGTGTAGCTCAGGGAAGATATGTTTACCAAGATGCCTGCTGGGTTGAACACTGAGTTGTGAACAGTAACTTCAGCAACTTTCTGGTTATTGTGTAGCCATTTTTATAGCTTCTCTGTGGTTCGTACAAACATTTTTATTTGAAAATGGCAAGTAGTAAACTTTTAAAAATGGGACTATTGATATCTTATATTTCATTTTAGAATGTTTGTCTTGAACTTAAAAATTAATTGCTTAGTAAAACCCAAGAGATATTTGCTTTCTTAAATATGAAGACTCAAAGTGAGGAAACAAATTCAACATTTCTAGATGATCAAGGGTCTAGTTTTAGAAGATGCTCATATTTTTATTGTTAGAGTTTAAACTGGAAGGACTACTCTGATTCATTAAGTATTTTAGGATGATTCATGATGGCCAGTTAGGCAGATGATATAAAAATACTTTTTATTTTCAGTTGCTCTTGGCATCCACATTCTGCCAGATTAATAGCCCAGAAGGCCAGGGGACTATTTCCATCTCTTGGTTCCACTTTCTGGGAAGTTCTGTCACTTCTTTCCATTCCCCAGTGTGCAGAAACCACCCCAAAGTGCTCATCAGCTGATATTGAGGTAATCCAGGTAGGCAGGACTACAATGGTAGATCTTACCTGATGCTGTGATGCTCCCAGGCGCCACACAAGTCTTTCACAATAACTGGCATTCTCTGAGTGCTTACTATGTGTCGGGCATTGGCCCAAAAGTGTATTACATGCATTATTGCGTTACTATTCTTATCTCCATCTCACCAATTAGAAAACTGAGGCTTAGAAAGGTTAAGCAGCTTGCCCAAGATTACACACAGCAGTTAAGAGCTGGGATTTGAGCCAAAGCAGAAACCACACTCTTAACCATTCCACACTATACTGGTGCAGACATAGCTGGATGCCGACCATCAACTCTGCTTGTTACAACCCCTTATTATCTGTTAAGGATGGCAAGATAGCTAGATAACTAAAAAAGTAAGAATCAGTGGTCTTTTTGGGAAAGAGGCATGGATTAGAAAACAGAGTATGTGCAGTATTCTTGTTGTTTTTCAGGTATGCCTATTATTACGCTGGAATCGGTGCTAGTGTGCTTGTTGCTGCCTACATTCAGGTTTCATTCTGGTGCCTGGCAGCTGGAAGACAAATACACAAGATTAGAAAACAGTTTTTTCATGCTATAATGCAACAGGAGATAGGCTGGTTTGACGTGCATGATGTTGGGGAGCTTAACACCCGGCTCACAGAGTAAGTACCCAGTTGTATGTTTAACTCAGACGTGGTTCTTATTCTTATTAAAATGAAAGCGATGTCATCAGATCTGTTAGGAGGTTAGTGCATCACTCAGAAGTAGTTATGAGACTAAAGTCCTTCTGACAGCGACCATGTCTTAGGCGTCTTTTTGTTCCCAGTACTCTAGCAGAGCATGAGTGGACCTGCGTGACTAGCCCCGAATGAGGGATTGCACTTGCCAGACTCAAGAAATCCTTGGAGAGTGTGCAGTAGAGCAACAACATGATGCCTTCTGGGGATATTTCCCAGCAAGAGCCTTGGATGTTAATTAATTTACCCCAGGCTAAAACAAACCCAAAACAACTAGATTCAGGAGAAAAGTTCTGTGTTCACAA
Organism: Ceratotherium simum simum; assembly: GCF_057802395.1. Classification (NCBI taxonomy): domain Eukaryota; kingdom Metazoa; phylum Chordata; class Mammalia; order Perissodactyla; family Rhinocerotidae; genus Ceratotherium; species Ceratotherium simum. The sequence continues at coordinate 32,736,259 of NC_141900.1, forward strand.
TTCTGATGTTTATTTCTAACACTATCTGTTCTTTTAGTGATGTCTCCAAAATTAATGAAGGAATTGGTGACAAAATTGGAATGTTCTTTCAGTCAATAGCAACGTTTCTCACCGGTTTTATAGTAGGATTTACACGTGGTTGGAAGCTAACCCTTGTGATTTTGGCCGTCAGTCCTTTTCTTGGACTGTCAGCTGCCATGTGGGCAAAGGTAGGTGAATCCAGATTTGGAACTGTCTCCACCCCACCCCCCACAGTGGAAGGCTGTTTCTACCAAATGATGACCCCGACTCTATACTTGATCCTTAGTTTTAAATCTTCTGTTCAAAATCAGTGGGAATAAGCAGATGCAGCCTCTGTGTCCTGCTCCTGCCAGGACTCCATGCTGTCCTGGGCCATGTGGTTATCTGGGGGAGAGATGAGAAAGAAAGAAAGAAGCAGCTCTCGTATCTCATGTTCCCCTTCATGTAAAAGGCATGCTCACCTCTTAAAGAGCTGTGTTCTGTAGTAGACAGACTCCATATTTTCACAGCAAATATGGAGTCAAGTTCAGTGAACAGCATGTGTCCCATTCAATTAACAAACATTATTGGTTTGAATGTTTTTGGTTTTGAAGATTTTGTTTAATTTGTAAACTGATTTTACAGTTTTGTCAGCATTGTAAATGGTTTTATGTTTATACAGATTTGAATGCATTGGTAGAAAATAATTTAAAAAAATACTTTCTAGTTCCATATGCATGTAAATCCTAAGCCTGCAGTTCTCTCTCCAAATCACAAAGGCAGAGCAGTACAGATGGCCCTCCCCACCCCCTCACAATGATCTTATAAAACTTATTTTCCTTTTTAAGACTGGGCATGGTGTTCATTTTAAACTGATTTAATGTAAGAGTGGGTTGTGGTGGAGAGATTGTCTCAGTATGTAATTTCTGTTGGGTTCAAAACAACTTAGAGAAAGCACTACAAATTCGTGTGACCAATGGATATAAAATAATGGAGGGCCAACCAAAGCCAAGACTAACACAAAATAAATCAAGCTGTAAGTTTTAGATTTTTGACTCTGTAGGATGGATATTGTTTTACTGTTGCAAACAGTAACTACCATTTATTGAGCATCTAGTATGTCAGGGAAATACATATGTTATCTTTCTGAAGTATAGGTATTATCTCATTTTACAGAGGAAGAACCTGAAGTTCTGAGGGTTCTCTTGATTTGCTGCTCAGAGTACCACAGAGTTTAAATGATGTTCTTGGCAGTTAAATTGCATCTCTATATCCGTCAGTTGAAATATTTGGCAAAAGCTTTGTTGTTAATTTTGTGTTAATTGATTTTGCTTTTTGCTAGAAGATTAAGCAAGTTAGGTGGCAAATCTTCATTCAGTATTTGTTGAAAAACTGTTTAAAATGTATTGATGTTCATTCTAGTTAAGAAAACAGACAGGAAGTTAATCTTTCAATAATTAATTATGCATTGTTTCACATACAGTTTATTTAATAAATGGAGCCCTAGGCTTATTGCTGGAGACCTAAGTTTTAATCCTCACTCTGCCATAAACTTTTGGTATGATTTCAAACAAATTTCTTAAATTCTCTGGTTGTTAGCCATATTAAAAAAGAAATGTGGCCTAGCCTGAGAAGCTGCTTTGTTGCTGTGAGCCGAAGGTCTCTTCTCAAACCCAGAGACACTGAGGCAAGAAGGCAAAACAGGAATGCATCGAGTCGCAAGAAGCCTCCTGGTCCAGGAAGCCTCTTTAAACTTGTTTGCTCGCGACTCTCTTCCCTCCCCCAGAGACACTGGGGCAACTAGAGAGCACACATAGGGGAAACCATCACACCCTTCCCGCACCAAATGATACCTGGTGGTCTGACCTTGAGAAACCACTTCCACTCCCTCAGGTAGCAGAAGCAGGGGCCATTAGGAGCCCCAGCAGCTCCAGATAAACCACGCTGACAAAAATAATACCACAAAGTCTCTGAATATAAAACTGCCACTGGGGGGCCAGCCCAGTAGCATAGTGGTTAAGTTCACGCACTCTACTTCAGTGGCCGGGGGTTCACCGGTTCAGACCCCAGGCGTGGACCTACGTACCACTTATCAAGCCATGGTGTGGTGGCATCCCACATACAAAGTAGAGGAAGAGGGACACAGATATTAGCTCAGGGCAGATCTTCCTCAGCAAAAAGAAGAAGACTGGCAATGGATGTTAGCTCAGAGACATTCTCCATCACACATACTCATACACACACACACACACACACACACACCCCAACCTGCCACTGGAACCACAGCTCACGAAAGTAGGCCAAGAATTGCACACTAAACCGAAACAAGGTAACTGCATCCTAAAATAAAAGATTTAAACAGGACCCAGAATCTCCTAACATAATAGAAAAAATGTCCAGGATACAATATAAAGTCACTCATTATACCAAGAACCAAGAATATCACAACTTGAATGAGAAGAAAACAATTAACTGATACCAACACTCATAAATCAGATGTTAGAATTATTTGACATGGGGGGCCGGCCCTGTGGCGCAAGCAGTTAAGTGTGCGCGTTCCACTGTGGCGGCCTGGGGTTCGCTGGTTCGGATCCTGGGCACGCACCAACGCACCACTTGTCAAGCCATGCTGTGGTGGTGTCCCATATAAAAAGTGGAGGAAGGGCCGGCCCCGTGGCTTAGCGGTTAAGTGCATGCGCTCCGCTACCGGCGGCCCGGGTTCGGATCCCGGGCGCGCACCGACACGCCGCTTCTCCCACCATGCTGAGGCCACGTCCCACATACAGCAACTAGAAGGATGTGCAACTATGACATACAACTATCTACTGGGGCTTTGGGGAAAAAAAAAAGGGAGGAGGATTGACAATAGATGTCAGCTCAGAGCCGGTCTTCCTCAGCAAAAAAAGGAGGATTAGCATGGATGTTAGCTCAGAGCTGATCTTCCTCACACACACACAAAAAAAGTCACTTGTTACCAAGAACCAAGAAAATCACAACTTGAATCAGAAGAAAACAATTAACTGAACCAACACTCAGATAAATCAGATGTAAGAATTATTTGACATGTTTTGAAACAGCCGTCATAAAAATGCTTCACTAATCATTTACAGCTTCTCTTGAAACAAAAGAAAAAAATAGAAAATATCCGCCACGAAATAGAAGTTTTAAAAAAAGGACAAAATGAAACTAGAGAAGTGAAAGATAAAACAGCAGAAATAAAAGTCATGATGGATGGGCTCAATCTGGTTGAGTGGAGATGACAGGATAGAATCAGTGTACCTGGAGACAGCACAACAGAATTCACCCACTCTGAAACAGAGAGAAAATGAAAAGAGACTCAGGGACCTATGGAAAAATAGCAAAAGATCCAACATTTGTTACCATTGAGGCCCCAAAAGAAGAGGAGAAAGAGAGTGGGGCTGAAGGAGTATTGGAAGAAATAATGGCTGAAAGCTTCCAGTATTTGGTGAAAAACAAAGCTTCAGATCCAAGAAGCTGAGCTAACCCCAAACAGAGTAAACCCCAAGAACTCCATCCCAAAGCACATCATAATTAAACTATTGAAAACTAAAGACAGAGAAGAAAATCTTGAAGTCAGCTAGAGAGAAGCACAGCACCTATAGGGGAACACCAATTTGAATGACAACATATTTCTCATCTGAAACCATGCAGGCCAGGAGGAAGTGGCATGATATTTTTCAAGTGCTCAAAGAAAAGAACTGTGTACACTGTATCTGATAAAACTGTTCTTCAGGAGTGAAGGGGAAATAAAACATTCTCAGATCAAGGAAAACTATAAGACTTTTCCACTAGCACACCTAGTGTTAAACACTGGCTAAATGAAGTTTTTCAAACAGAAGGGAAATGATAAAAGGAATATTGGAAGATCAGGAAGGGAAAAGGAACAACAGAAAGAACAGAAATTTGGGAATATACAATAGACTCTCCTTTTCCCTGAGAGATTTCTAAATTATATTTGATGATTGAACCAAGAAAACCAAGTGGTAAAATATTGATGCCAGTAGATTTTTATAAGTCACATATGAATATTATAGAGCAACCATTATGAAACACAAGCAAAAAGATATATTTGAAAACACTATAAATAAATCAAGATTGAATCCTAAAACTTGATCAAGTAACCTGCAAGAAGGCAAGAAAAGAGAAGCAGAGGAATGAGAACCAGAGGAAACAAATAGAAAACAAATAATAAAATGGTACACATAACTGCTAATATACCACCAATTACTTTAAATTGAAACAGTTTAAATATACCAATTAAAAGAGAAATTGGCAGAGTGGATTAAAAAAACATGACCCAACTATATGCTGCTTACAAGAAACTTAGTTCAAATTCAACAACATAGGTAACGTGAAAGTAACAGGATAGTAAAAGATATGCCATACAAACATTAAGTTAAGAAAAAGAGTGGCTATATTAATACCTGATAATGTGCACTTCAGTATGAAGAAAATTACTATTAAAAAAGAGGAACATAATGATAAAAGAATCAATCCACTGGAAAGACGTAATAATCCTAAATGTGTATGCACCAAATAACATAGCCTCAAAATACATGAAGTAGTGTTCGGCCCCGTGGCATAGTGGTTAAGTTCGCATGCTTTGCTGCAGAGGCCCGGGGTTCATGGGTTCAGATCCTGGGCGCGGACCTACACACCACTCATCAAGCCATGTTGTGGCAGCATCCCATATACAGAGTAGAGGAGGATGGGCACAGATGTTAGCTCAGGTCTAATCTTCCTCAGCAAGAAGAGGAGGACTGGCCACAGATTTTAGCTCAGGGCTAACCTTCCTCACCAAAAAAAGCCCCGCAAAAAAAACAAACCACAAAAATCATGAAGTAAAAACTGAGAGAGTTGAAAGGATAAATAGAAATTATAGTTGGAGACTTCAACACCCCCCTCTCTGCACTAATAGAAGTACTAGACTAAAGGCAGCTTGTCTGCCTTGATCTGACCAACACAATCAACCATTCGGATCTAATTGGCATTTATAAAACACTGTACCCAACGACAGCAGGATACACAATTAAAAATTCCACAATATCGATCATATCCTGGATTATAAAACAAACCTCAATAAATTGAAAAGAGTTGAAACCATAAAGTGTGTTTTCTCTGACTACAGTGGCATCACACTAGAACAAATAACTGAACGACCATGAGAAAAATCTGTAAACATGTGGGAATTAAGTAATACATTTTTAAATAATCCATGGATTAGAAGGGACGTTTCAAAGGAAAAAGTACATATAACTAAATGAAAACAAAAACCAAAACATCAAAATATTTGGGATGCAGCTAAAGAAGAGCTGAGGGAAGTTTATAGCATTAAATGTCTACATTAGAAATGAGGAAAGGTCTCAAATCAGTAATATAAGTTCCAACCTCAAGAAACTAGAAAAAGAAGAGCAAAATAAAACTAAGTCAAGGAGAAGAAGAAGAAAATAAAAGCAAGAGCAGAAATCAGTGAAAGTGAAAGTAGAGAATAATAGAGAAAATCAATAAAACAGAAAGCTGGTTCTTCGAAAAAATCAATAAGAAGACACAAATCACAGTATCAAGAATGAAATAAAGGATGTCACTAAAAATCCCACAGACATTAAAAAGATAATAAGGGAATACTACAAAAAACTTTGCCCTCATAAATTTGAAAACTTAGAGATCAAATCCTTGATAACTACAAACTACCAACACCCAACTACAATGAAATAGATGATCTAAATAGCCCTGTAATCATTAAAGAAATTATTTTGTAATTTCACAGCTCTTGAGAAAGAATTCTTCAGGCTTAGATGATTTTACCAGAAAATTCTACCAGACATTTAAAGAAGAATTAATATCAATTTCATACAATCTCTCCCAGAAGAGAGAACACTTTCTCTTCTTTCCCCCAGAAGAAAGAACATTTTCCAACTCATTTAATAAAGTCAGTACAGTCATGCCCCACATAATGAAGTTTCAGTCAACTACAGATCACATATACGACAGTGGTCCCTTAAGATTCGTACCGTATAGTCTAGCTGTGTAGCAGGTTTGTGTAAGTACACTCTGTGATGTTCACACAATGACGAAATGGCCTGATAATGCGTTTCTCAGAACATGTCCCTGTTGTTAAGCAATAGATGACTGTATTACCCTGATACTAAAACCTGACAAAGGAAATACAAAAAAAGAAAACTGCAGACCAATACCTTTCATGGGCTAAGAACAAAAATTTCTCAATAACTTATTAGCAAACCAAATCCAGCCATATTTCAAAAGAATAATATACCATGACCAAATGGGGTTTGTTTCAGCTATACAAGACTAGTTCATTATTTGAAAATCAATCAATGTAATCTACTATATCAATAAGCTAATGAGAAAAAACCATATGATCATATCAATGGACACAGAAAACATTTGACAATATCCAACACCCATTGATGGTAAAAAAACTCTCAGCAAGTCAAGAACAGAGGGATACTACCTCAAATTGGTGAAGATCATCTGCAAAACCCTACAGCTAATAATCATATTTAAGTGAAAGGTTGAATACTTTTCCCCTAAAATTGGGAATAAGGAAGGCAAGGAAGTCTGCTCTCACCACTCTTTTTCAGCAAAGTACTAGAACATCTAGCGATTGCAGTCAGGCAAGAAAAAGAAATAAAAGGTATACAAAATGGGAAGGAAGAAATAAAACTATATGTATTTATAGATTGCATAATTTTATACGTAGAAAATCCCAAGGAATCTATAAACAATCTCCTAGAACTAATAACTGAGTTTGGAAACGTCACAGGATACCAGATCAATTACATTTCTACATACTAACAATGAACATGCATAAACCAAAATTTAAATATTAAATTAAAATTAATACCATTTATAATCACTCCAAATAAAATGAAATACTTAGCTATACACTTAGCAAAACATAGAAGGATCTGTATGGTGAAAATTATTAAATGCTGAGGAAAGAAATCAAGGCTAATGAAATGGATAGACATAGTGTGTTTATGGATTGGAAGACTCAACATAGTAAAGATGTCAGTGCTTTCCAAACTCATCTGCAGGTTTAAGGCATTTCCTGTGAAAAACTTTTAGTAAGGTTTTTTGTAGACATAGACAAGCAAGCTTATTCTAAAATTTATATGAAAAGACACAGGCCCTAGAATAGTTAAAACAATCTTGACAAAGAAGAATAAAGTGACAGGAACAAGTCTACCTGATATGAAGCTTACTATATAGCTATAGTATATTGGTGGAGGGATAGACACATAAATCAATGAAACAATAGAGAACCCAGAAATAGACTTACGCAAATATGCCCAGCTGATTTTTGACAAAGGTACAAAAGCAATTCAATAGAGGAAGAATAGCCTTTTCCACAAATAGCGCTGGAGCAATTGGATATCCACAGACAAAAAAAAAAAAGAACCTCCACCTAAACCTTACATTGTAAATAAAAATTACCTAAAAACAGTTCATGGATTTATATGTAAAATGTAAGCTGTGGAACTTTTAGAAAAAAACATAGGAGAAATTATTTGGGATCTTGGCCTAGGCAAAGAGTTCTTAGACTTGACACTAAAAGCTCCATCCTTAAAAAGAAAAATGTATAAATTAGATTTCATCAAAATTAAAAAGTTTTGCTCTGTGAAAGTCATGTGAGGAGGGTGAAAAGATAAGCTACAGACTGGGAAAAAATGATACACAAAGCACATACCTGACAAAGGACTAGTATCTGTGATACGTAAAGAACCCTCAAAACACAATAGTAAAAAACAAACCCATTAGAGAATGGGCAAAAGATATGAACAGACTTTTTATCAAAGAGGATATACAGATGGCAAGTAAGCACATGAAAACTTGTTCAGCATCATTAGCCATCAGTGAAAAGCATATTAAACTACAATGAGATATCACTACACATCACAGAATGGCTAAAATAGAAAATGGTGAGGGTGTCCTAGTGGTTAATGTAACTACATTAGTGGTTACTAAATGTTCATTTGCCTTCACCCACCCATTCCCACGTCTATCATAGCTCCTTTTACTGTCACACTCAGCAAAGGAAGAAATGCACTGGTAAAATCAAAACAAGTTTGAGATTTTCTGATAGTATGGAATAGACTGATATTACTTATACAAACGAGTCCACAAATGCCTGTAAATTATTTATTGAAAAAGTGTAACACTATTTAATCAGAATTTTATTATGAATTGTTTTTGTGTATAATCTTTAGTTGGATGGTTGACTACTTAGGCATCCCAGGTACAAATAGTAACCTTAGTCCTTGCCCTGCCAGTTGATCCAATTTTCCTAATAGGGCCCTCTGGGACCCCAGTTCACATGTCAGTGGCTGGGTTCCGAGACAGAGACAGTCACTCCAGTGGCTGTTAATTCAGGCTTTGAAGCTGTTACGTACTCAGCCTTGAATCCTGGATATTTCACTTATTAGCCAATTACTTAACCTCTTCATCCCTCCGGTTCCTCATATATAAAATGGGGGAAATAATACCTACTTTAATGTCCAATTGAGAAGAATTAAGTGAGATCCTGTGTATAAAAAGTACCCAGTACTCTTCCTTCCATGGAATTAATGCTCAGGAAGCAAACAGAAGGATCAAAGAGCATCCATAAAACAAAGACCTCCCTGTGGCTGAATGTATTGCTTTGCTTAGGAGCACCAGCAAAGGGAACTCTCTGCTTCCCTTGGCATGTGAAACCTTCTGGAAGTCCTGTCAGAGCACAGTGCTTGGTCCCCTGCGTTCTTCTGGCCTCCCACCTTCACACTTCTGAACCAGAGTACCATTAGCGATTGTGTGTTGAGCACACACCGTATTTCCTTAATATAATGCCTTTTTTTCTATTTTTGTTAATGACTATAGTCTATACCCCCTTTTATGAAATTTAAGATCTCCCAAAAGTCCCAGTTTTATTTATTAGATGAGGATCCATGAGGTATTTAGTGAGAAAATAAAAATTTTAATTTTTTAATTAATTTAATTTTTGGATCATCTCAGTCCAAAAGGTATTTAAAGTGGCTTACAAAGTGAATATGTATACTAAAAAATAGAACATCATGACCAAAGATGAGTAAAACATTTGGTTCTATGTGCCTATGAACATACAAGCAGCATTTGTGTATATATTTATTTTTAATTTACAAAAGATAAAACTAACTTGTTAAAGAATTTTAAATGGTCTGAAATTGCATTTTTAAACAGATACTCTCGTCATTTACTAATCGAGAACTCTTGGCGTATGCAAAAGCTGGAGCAGTCGCTGAAGAGGTCTTGGCAGCAATCAGAACTGTGATTGCGTTTGGAGGACAGAAGAAAGAACTGGAAAGGTTTGAGTTTCTTTTTTTAAGTTGATAGAAATGTTAAATTCTGTGTCATCTTATATGCCTTTCAGGTTGACATTGTTGATTACAAGGGTATTCTCCAATATATATGTTCCCTTAAATAGTTTCATGGATATTCTACGGCATAGGTAATATTCTGGAAAAGTTATAATTCTAGCTGTACTCTTCTCATATCTGCTAATTCAAAGCATTTTCTCAGGTTTGCTAGGTGGCTAGTGACATAAAATAGTTTCTTTTTTTTCTTTTTTTGGTGAGGGAAGATTGGCCCCGAGCTAACATCTCTGCCAATCTTCCTCTATTTTGTATGTCAGACGCCATCATATCATGGCTTGGATGGATGAGAGGTGTGTAGGTCTATGCCCAGGATCCAAACCCACAAACTCTGGGCCACTGAAGCAGAGTGCACAAACTTAACCACTACACCACCGGGCCGGCCCCATAAAATAGTTTCTTAAGGCTGAAACATATTTTATGTATCTCTGATGATAATGTTTTTCCTCATCAAGTTAATTCTTGATTCTCTAAGATTGAAGGAGTATTTTATGTAAGATCTATGGGGACATTTTATTTCCTTTTTTTTTTTTTTTTTGGTGAGGAAGATTGGCCCTGAGCTAACATCCGCCAATCCTCCTCTTTTTGCTGAGGAAGACTAGCTCTGGGCTAACATCAATGCCCATCTTCCTCCACTTTATATGGGACGCCGCCACAGCATGGCCTGACAAGCGGTGCGTTGGTGCACGCCCGGGATCCGAACCAGCGAACCCCAGGCCGCCACAGCGGACCGTGCGCACTCAACCACTTGCGCCACCGGGCTGGCCTATGGGGACATTTTAATCTTTGGTTCGTGTCTTGTTGCCCCAGCCCCTAATGATTTGGGTTATGCGCCATGATTTGGAAGATAAAAACATAACTAAAAAGCACATTTGTACAAAAGTTCAAGATCTCTTTTATTATGTATTATTTAGCATTTTCCTTGCAACTATCCTTTTTATTAGATTTCTGAGAGTGTAGATGGTAATTTATTGAAATTTTTTATTTATCAGATCCATTGATTTCTAAGCAGTGACAGACTTTAAAATTGAATATATTTTATAATAATGTTCTGATAGTATAGTATTTTCATGTTATGAATATATATATTTTGAAATAAGAAAAGTCAACTACATTGTTTGGGAGGTTATACATTGTTTGGTAGAGCCATAAATAAGAACAAGGGATTTTTATAAGTGAGAATAATGGTTCCCTCTGGGGCAGATGAGGAGTTGCTAATAAGAGTGGGACACATGGCGGAGGCTTCTGTGGCTCTGGCCGTGTTCTGTTTCTAGACCTCACTTGTGCTTACATGGGTGTTCTCTGTATAAATTATTCTTTAAACTGCACATGTGTGTTTGGAGTACACTTTTGTTGATATATTTAATACCCACAAAGATATCCTCCGAGAATAATTTGTGATGGCTAAGTACCTATCATAGTAAAGGAAAGCATTATCTATGTTATAGCTCAATTTGTGCTAAGGCTTTGCTTTTGCCTTAAAATATGTCTGACTAATAAAATGGGAAGTCTGCTCTAATGACCAGGCAAACATCCAGTCAAATCCATACAGCTCTCCTCTCTTGGAGCCAACATTCTAGCAGGGAGAGGGGAAGGGTACGAACAACCACAAATAAACAAAAGATGTAGTATACCAGTTGAGGTCAATATTATTTGGGGAAATGAAATACACTGTTAGAGTCATAGGGGGTACTATTTAGAGAGATTATTCACAGAAGTTCTTTCCAAATAGTTAATGTTTGAGTAGACACAGAAAGAAGTTTGAACTTTGGATCCTTTTCCAGTTTTCCTCATTGGAAAGGTGGACCAGAAAAAGAATACATCCACCAGCATAGGGAGACAGACAAAGCTTATGTGCTTCTGCCTAGTTTCTGAGCTGGGGGAGAGCATCTGTCCAGAGAAATCAAAATCTCAGGCCTCCCCCTCAGGTGCATTTAGAGTCTGAATTTATAATTCTCTGTGGATTAGGGAGCTATCTCTCCCCAAAGCTGAGGATTTCACATTAAAAACGAATCCTAGTCCAGTGATACCACTAGGGTGTCTGGTAGAAGAGAAGAAAAATTGTTGAAAATTAATGAATTGAGCCTCCAGTTAAGAACTTAGAACAACATGTATAGACTATGAGGGTATTATGCTAAGTGAAATAAGTCAGACAGAAAAAGACAAATACCTTATGATTTCTCTCATGTGTGGAAGATAAAAAAACAAAGATAGATACAGAGAATGCATTGGTGGTTACCAGAGAAGGTGATGGGGGGAGGGTGAAAGAGGTTAAGGGGCACATATGTATGGTGACGGGTGGAACTTAGACTTTTGCTGGTGAACATGATGTCGTCTACACAAAGAGTATACGAGGAGGGGAAATTTACTTTAAATATGTTTGTCCGGGAGGCATCTTTGAGGAGGTTTCATATAGACTGAGCCCTGAGGGATGAGGAAAACCCTGCTGTAGTGGGAGTAGGGATAGAAGAGTCTCCCAGATTTCCTGAGGTGGCAAAGACTTTGGTATGTTCTAGGAACTATTCTAAGGCTTGTGTGACTGGAGCTCAGTTGAGTGAGGGGAGACTGAGGTGAAGAGAGGCTGTCGAAGGTGGGTGGGGCCAGAACTTGAGGATTTGCAGGCCATGGTGAGGAGTTAGGATTTTATTCCAAGGGCACTGGGAAGCAGTTGAGGATCCTAAAGAAGGGAATGACTATCCATGTTATGTTTTAAGAGAATTTCTCTGTCTGTAAGTGTCTGGTGAATGGACGAGAGCAGTCAGAGTGGAAGCAGGGAGAACATTGCAAAGGCTGTTGTAACGGTCCAGGAGGAAGGGCTTGTGGTGGCCTGATCAGGACCTCAGGTGGGAGAGGGGTGACAAGTACATAGATACGGGATGTTTTCGAAGTAGAATTCATAAAACTATCTTAGACCAAATATAATCTTTCAGTTTTCTTTCTCGTTCTACCTCTTCCCTTCTCTGCTTCCACCAACACAAGTAACTAAGGTCTTAGTCTTTCTCTTCAAATTAGCAGCTGCAGGAGGAAGCTGGCTGTGTTGGAATGGAAATTTAAGCAGAATTTAAGATGAATTAAATTCAGTACTATAGAATAGTTTTCTTCCCCTGATTTAAAAACATCTTTCTCTCTTGTGTTTGCAAATGTTTACCTATTAGTATTGATTTCTGTTTGCTTAACTATAGTTATTCCTTGCTCTTGTAAGTGGCTGTTTGCATCACTGATAAATATTTTCATAATATTTAAGAAGAAGAATCTTTTCTAAATATCAATGTTTTGTTTCGTAACTTTAGGCCATTTTAGGAACTCCTGCTTTAATTACCGTTTTTATACTAATGCTTTTAATGAATGGATGATTTTAATATCTGGTTTTGTATTGTGACATTTTTATTGAAATGCTAATCAAAAAGCCTGTGTAAAAGGCGTATTGTTTGTGTCTTCTCCCTCCTTACCCCTTTCATTTCTTCATTTATCTTTTCTGGTATCTAAATGATTTTCTTCCTTACTGTTGTTTTTTCCTGTGCAAGTGTTTCTTCTGGCTGCATGGGACAACAACATATGAGTGAAATGATTTCTGCATTAGTCTCGGTAAGCAAAAATGAAAGAAAGGAGAACACAGGGTGTGAGTCACAAGCGTTCAAGTTCCTTAAATGTAATCGTGTATAATTTATGTCTAGTAGTAACTTTCACCTCAGATCAACTCATGAAGTGGGAGATATATATGTATCCACCATTGAAACATGTTTCTCAAAAATAATTTTTTGTTCAAAGATTATAACTGGCAAGTTGAGGGACATTTCTGTAGGGAAAAACTCTAATAATACGTTACTATTTTATCACTATAAAGTTCTGTTTCAATTTGGTCATCAGGGGACATGGTGGTCACGTAAATTTCATTTGGCTTGCTTTTGTAACTGGTAAAGTAGCTGGTTAAAAAAAAGTCATGAAGGCAAGAAAGAATGCATGCTTGTAGCTGAGCAGGGCTTGAACTCTGCTGACATTTAATGGAACAAATCCTCCAAATAAAATTAATAATAATATTTATATAGTCATGTTTTTATGGATTAAAGACCTCAGAATATGAATTCTGTGTGGAAGTAAGTTCTTTCATTTCAACGATTATGAACTCCTTCTTTCTGCAAGGCAGTGTTCTAAGTTCTGCAGGGAGTTGTGATTAAGAGGATGAAGACAAATTTAAGGCTCAATTATAATCTGTCTTATTTCTCTAATAATTTTACCTTGATTCTATATTTGCAAAAATCCTTCTTTTTCTTTGAATCTGGGTGCCGTTAGCTTATCTCCACATCTCTCTTCTTAAGCAGAAGAGTCTTCTATGTTCCTTTCAAATGAAAGTAAAGTTACAGACACCATCTCCTTTAACTTTAACATTAGAAATTAACTGCTCTCCAAGGGTTTAAAAAGTACTAGAGTTATCATCTGGGAGTCAGCTTGAAGTCATTAGAATTGGAGAGAGAAAATCTGTCAGTAGTCTCCGGCAATGTTTTTGTTTTTTGTTTGCTGCCTTGCTTTTGCCCTCTTTTGTGTAATTCCCTGTATTTGCTCTATGAAGTATTAATGGGTGTTCTCCAAGTTTGGCGAATACAGTGCACACCTTTGTGCTGTGTACAGGTTACAGGCTTATAGATGTGCTGAGATCTTGATTTGCTCAGCCTATGAAGCAGCCAGAAGGCCTTGGGTGGCCCGAGCCCCTTTCTCCAGTGGTGAGCAGCCATGACATGACCAATGTTGGGAAGCATTGAGAGAGGGAAAGGGATGTAGGCAATGTGCAGAAAGGCTAAGGAAGGGGACATGGATAAGTAATGATGGATTAATATACATTTTTAAGCCAAATAATTTTTGCACGTCAGTGATTTTAAAAATAAACTTTTTGGAAATAAGATAAACTATATAGTTTATTTAAATGTAAAAAGTATTAGATAGCAATTCAAAGCTCTCGTAATGCTCTCGCACATGTATCCTCTCAGTTGGTCCTTCCAGCAGTCCCAGGGGGACGCAGGATGGAGAGCACACTATCTCCAAAGTTTCTTTAATGTTCAGAGATTTAAAGGACTTACTCATGTTGAGCACTTTCTAGCATTATATCTTCATTTTATTAATAAATTTAGAAGGCATGCAGATTTTAAAGGGAAAACGGAAGTGTTTTCATAGCTTCTAATTTTGTCTTGTGTATGAAGCAGTGCAAGTTCTGGAAGTTTGCTAAATATGACTTCACTTATTTCACTATCGCTAAGGCCAGAGAAGGAGCTTTTAGAAGACTCCCTTCCAAATTACTTAATATCTATAAGCCTCAGTTTCCTGTTCTGCAAGAAGGGATTAACACAGAACTAATATCATAGGGTCAATGTATGGACAAAAGAGAAAATACATGTACAACGCCTGCCACAGGGCTGGGCACTTTCTAAGTACTCAATAACCGTCATGCTATATTGACCCATTTAATAAGATTTGTGAGTATATGTGATGGTTTTTGTTACTTCTCCCAGGTACAACAAAAATTTAGAAGAAGCTAAAAGAATTGGGATAAAGAAAGCTATTACAGTCAATGTTTCTATGGGTGCTGCTTACCTATTGGTCTTTGCATCATATGCCCTGTCATTCTGGTATGGGACCTCCTTGGTCATCTCAGAAGAATATTCTATTGGGCAAGTACTCACTGTAAGTGATGCTATATTAAGATATGAATCAATATTAAAAATGCCGATGAAATTGAGTGGTGTTGGCTTGACTGTAGGAGAATACACGTTGAAGAACTACTGAATAATACAAAGAGACACGCACTATTAGGTTAAAAAGTGGAAAGGAAATTGGATGTATTTGACAGCAGTT
Organism: Ceratotherium simum simum; assembly: GCF_057802395.1. Taxonomy (NCBI): domain Eukaryota; kingdom Metazoa; phylum Chordata; class Mammalia; order Perissodactyla; family Rhinocerotidae; genus Ceratotherium; species Ceratotherium simum. Next base: position 32,751,531 of record NC_141900.1, read on the forward strand.
TTCTCCTTTTTGCAGATCCCTTGCACAGTTTATCCTGTGACCTAAATAACACTGACATCACCAATCTCTATAGCGTGAACTTTGGTTTGTTGAGATTATTTCTTTGTGCCAGACTCTATGCTAAGCACTTCACTTTTATTTTCTAATTTACTATTCACAACAACAAATGGCAAAATACCAGTTTAACTTCTTTTCAAATTCTTTTGAGTGACAGGTAATCTAATCTACCTCGTAAATTTATGCAAGTATAAATTGTTACTTTCCTGAAAGAATATTCTATTTATAGGTTCTCTGCCTTTTAGACCTTTGTACAAGCATAAGGCATGCCATTTGATGCTATCCTCTTTTATTTAAAGACAATGAAATAATTCACAAACCAAGCTCAATCTATAATTTGATCTAATGAAGTACATACTGTTGGGAGAGTCACTTAGTTCCTTTTTCAAGGCCAAACACAGGTATTCTGTTTCTCAAACTGTTGCCTTACCCAAAATGTGTGAGGCTATTTCGTTAAGAATGACTTTTACCAAAAAGCTCTTATCAGGATAGTGATGCTGTGGGTGAACCTAGGTTGTGATAAGAGGTGTATTCTGCTTAATTGTGATGTAAACAGTTTCAAGTCCAGTATTCGCTGAACCCAGATCTGCCTCGCACACTGCAAGCACCCAGAATAGTAAGAGCTCAGGATTTCATATCAAGCCGACTTGGTTTGGATTCCAGCTGTGCCACTTATTCGCTGTATGATTTGGTGCGGCCACCTAGACTTCTCAAGCCTCGGTTACCTCTTCTGCCAAATGGAAGTGACAGGAATGACGTGCCGTAACTTTTAGTGTTGTTGTAAGGCCTAATTGCAAAAACGAGTATAGAATCACTTAGCCGAACTCCTTCTACGTAAATTATTGGGTAACCTAATTCCTGTGTGATTTAGAAAGAAATGAATAGTGGCATTAGTTCTCTTTAACCCTGAAGAGAAACCAAGTCAAGTCTTTACCAACAAGAAACTGATTTGGGCAAAATTGAAAAACCCAGAAAGCTGTTTATCAGACTCCAAAGAGAGCGCAGTCTGGTAGAGGACCAAAAGACTTAACCTGATAAAGAGTAATGCCTTAGGTGTGTGTGCTTTATAGCTTACAAAATAGTTTCATATATACTGTTTCCTTTGACACAGCAATTCCTTTCGAGTAGGGAAAACAGAATCTTGACTGTTTTTGCAAATGAAGAAATGGAAACGCAGAGACCCTAGGAGAATTGCCTGAGACATATAGCCAGTTAGTGCTTAATCCGATTCGGACCTGGTTCTTCTGCCTCTCCTTCTAATCTTTGTTTCCAACCCGTTTATACACTGCTGATGATGTAAACCAAAATTCTTAGCTCTAAATAAATATAAATCTAGTCTATTCTAATCTTCTGGTTCCTATGGAACTTACATCGTTTCACTGAGCAAGTAAGACTAATTCTGCATTATAAATTGAAAAGTATTTAAACTTTAAAATGTTTTTGACACCCAGTATTCATCAGTTGCCTTGCCATTTTAAAATTTAATTAGCTGTGTTAGAAGAAAGAAGTTTGAAAACAAATTGTAGTAAACGCTAAGTAAGTTGATGGTTTTCCTTCATATTCCTCAGATCTTCTCTTCTGTGTTAGTGGGATGTTTTAGTATTGGACACACATCTCCAAGCATTGAAGCGTTTGCAAACGCAAGAGGAGCAGCGTATGAAATCTTCAAGATAATTGATAACGTAAGTCTGGGGTTGCCATTTATCCATCTTTCTAAAAGTTTTTCTAGTTAAAAATAGATTTCTTTATCACTTACCCTAACTCTCAACAAATGTCACTAAAAGGAGTCATTGTAACCTAATAAATTCTGAAATTTTCTTCTGTCTAGAAGCCTAGCATTGACAGCTATTCTAAGAATGGAGACAAACCAGATAATATTAAGGGAAATTTGGAGTTCAGAAATGTTCACTTCAGTTACCCATCTCGAAAAGAAGTTCAGGTACAATGATAAATGATTAATCAATGATTCAACAGTGTATCGGATAAAGAATTTCTGATACTTTCCTTTAGAGATTGTGAAAAAAAAAAAAAAAGTATATTTAAAACTAGTTTTGAATTGAACTGTCAGTTCATAGTCCCAGTACCTGTGAGTGGCCTTTAAGTTTACTTGTCTTTTGTCCTGGTAGATCTTGAAAGGCCTCAACCTGAAGGTTCAGAGTGGGCAGACGGTGGCCCTGGTTGGGAGCAGCGGCTGCGGGAAAAGCACGACAGTCCAGCTGATGCAGAGGCTCTATGACCCCACGGAGGGCGTGGTGAGATGGCTCTTGCGGAACTAGATGCTGTAGCACTCAGCAGTTGCCCTTGTAGATCACACGATACAAATCTGCAGTGTATGAAGATCACACTTCCTCTTTATTTCAGGTCAGCATTGATGGACAGGACATTAAGACCATAAACGTAAGGTATCTTCGGGAAATTACTGGTGTGGTGAGTCAGGAACCTGTGTTGTTTGCCACCACAATAGCTGAAAACATTCGCTATGGCCGTGAAAATGTCACCGTGGAGGAGATCGAGAAAGCTGTCAAGGAAGCTAATGCCTATGACTTCATCATGAAACTGCCTAATGTAAGTCCTTCCTGATCTTTGTCGTGCTCGAGGTTCACAGAATAGAATGCTGGCCTAATGCATAAGAAGTTAGGAAACTATTACAAATTGGAGGAACCTCCTAAGATAAGAAATCAAGATTATTTCAGATTTAACACTCCAGGAGCATGAACTAATAGCAGGATAATTTTAAAAATTGGAGTTGGTTATTACTAAGTGTAAGGAACTGGACATTATTGCCTGTGAGGCTTGGCTTGTTTATGGGATTACTTCCCATCTTAAAGGGTGAGCTAACTCTTTCTTTTGCTAAATCTTCCTGTGTTTTCTGTGTTGTAGAAATTTGACACCCTGGTTGGAGAGAGAGGGGCCCAGCTGAGTGGTGGACAGAAGCAGAGAATCGCCATTGCACGAGCCCTGGTTCGTAACCCCAAGATCCTCCTGCTGGACGAGGCCACATCAGCCTTGGACACTGAGAGTGAAGCAGTGGTTCAGGCGGCCCTGGACAAGGTCTGTGAGCCTCAGTTCAAACCGACCTGATTTATAAGCATAAGAACATCCCACTGTGAATTCTTCTTAATATTATTTAAAAAAAAGAAAATTTCTGATCGCTTCTAAAGTGATCCCTTCAGCTATCAAAATAAAATTATTAGGCCTCTTTGCATCTATTGGTTTAATTTCTATTCATTTCTCTGGTGTTTTTTCTTTTTTTCTTAAGTAGAGATGAATAAACTTTCATTGAAAAGTACTTGCTAATTTTAAAAATTACACAATGAGAAATATAGACTCCAATGAAAATTGGTCTTCATTGTGATCTTGAAAACTCAGCCTTAGAGATAACCTATTTTGTGAGTTTTACTGTTGTCAACAAGAGGAAAATATCATCTGAAGGTTCACATTTGATTTCCGAGATGCTAAATGCCTGTTGAAGAGTCCTTGGGACATGAGAAACCTCTCATCCCCCGGAGGGGGGCTGGAGCCGATGATGTTGGAAACTTACCGAGGCCTTGAAATGTCCTTGACTATCAACAGAGTTTGAGCTTCCTGCAATTCTTGAGTCCATGTGACCCATTCACCAAATTGGATTTGAGTGCTCCAGCTGTGCCAGGCACTGTGCTTGGTCTCTGACATGTAGTGGTAACCGGGCTAGCTCTGTGAGGACAAGGATTGTGGAGACCTTTTAACCCAAAAGTGCTCTGAGGTGAAGTGTCACAGTAGAAGTCAAAGATGAACTCATATTTGTTCTAACTCTCCTCCTCTCTAATAATAATTAAGCAACACTGTATGTTCCTTTAAACATCCTGTCAGTGTGCTTAATAGATTGTTGAGGGAGGAAAAAGCAGGTTACTAAAAATTTTCTGACCCACAGTAGAGGTAAATGGGATGTGGCTGCTTTTCTTCCCTTCACTTTGCTTTTCTGTAATTTCACATCTGTGTTTTCTTATTATTCTACAATGGAACTATGTATTAAATTATAAATAAAAACAATTTTAAAAGTTTGCATTTAAAAGTAATTTTTCTTTAGAATGTACATTTTGGGGAATTCCACATGCTCCCCTTTGCTTGAAAACATCTAAAGAATTGATCCATTGTCTTTTCTACTTCCTAGTTGCTACCACCTAATTTTTCTCATATTATTGTTTTATCTTCTCAGAGTTTTCCCAGTTCTCTTTTACATATTAATCCTGATAGGTTTTTTTGTTAGTTTGTTTTGAGAATTTTATTGCTAGTTCCTGGAAAGAAATAAAGAGTAACAAAAATCATAAACATTGCAAAAGTTACAGAGGTTAAATAAATCTCAGAGAAGTTCTGGTTATCTCGCTCTGTCCCCTATTGGAATAAAAATGAGATTGGGCATTTAAAAACATTGACATAGCTTTTGAAATTTTCCATAATGCTTCTACCTAGGAATAAGTGTCATTTGTTAAGCACTTGCTGTGTATGCATCACAGTGCTTCATGTGCATTATTTTTAGTCATAACAATTACTGTAAGAAATGAATAGAAATGAGTACTATTATTATCCTCATTTTATATATGAATAAACTGAGCCTCACACAGGTTAAAAGATTTGGATAAAATCTTGGTATCCATAAATGGCAGAATTAAGATTTGAGTTCAGATCAATGTGATGCTGAAGTCTGGACTTTGCTTCCTCAAATTTATTGTCCACCTTGACCATCCACTGTCCTGTGAGATAGGACATTATGATGCCCAGGACTGATCGCTAGCTAGTGAGCACCAGTACGGCACACCGGCCTGTGTCTGCTCTGATTGCCCAATGCCTGGGCTGTAGGCTTTTTTTACTTTTATAAGCCCCTGATTATTACTATAAACTTAGGCTGATAGAGATCAAATGAAATACTTAGAGGCTTACATAATGTTAATATGTGACTATCATATGTGTGCTTATATTTATTATAATAAAACCTTATTTTAAACTGTTATTAATTGACTATACATTTATTGAAGCTGGAGACTACCTTATGTAACTTAGATGGTTTTACAATGTCCAAGGCATTGGTGTTCAGGAAATATAAGTTGAAGGAATTAATTTTTGCATATAATTGTTCATGTATTCAAAACCCAAATCTTTCTCCCTTTAGGCCAGAAAAGGCCGGACCACCATTGTGATAGCTCATCGCTTGTCTACAGTTCGTAATGCTGATGTCATTGCTGGTTTGGATAATGGAGTCATTGTGGAGGAAGGCAGTCATGATGAACTCATGAAAGAGAAAGGCATTTACTTCAAACTTGTGACAATGCAGGTATAGTCTGACTCTAGATTTTCCTAAAGTAACTGAGGAATAAGGTGATTTTGCTGTGTTTGGTGCTATAAATAAACGTTACTTAACGTGATTATCTTGAGGAGTGGGGAAAAATACTTGGTGGATTCAGGATCAGACCAGTGTTTTAAATGTGTTTCTCTCTTGAAAGAATGGAAAATAAAGAAGAATAATTGGAGAAAAGTAAGGAAAAGTTTAAAAAGGTTTAAAGGTGAGCTGTCCACTCACTATGATAGCCACTAGCCCCACGTGGCTATTGAGCACTTGAACAATGTTTAGTCTGAACTGAAGTGTTGTAAGTAGAAAGTGCACACCAGATGCTGAAGACTAGGTACAGAAAAAGAGTGCAAACTATCTCGATAAGTTTTTTTTCTTTTTTTTGTGAGATCAGCCCTGTGCTAACATCCGCCAATCCTCCTCTTTTTTCTGCTGAGGAAGACGGCCCTGGGCTAACATCTGTGCCCATCTTCCTCCACTTTATATGCGACGCCGCCACAGCATGGCTTGCCAAGCAGTGCGTCGGTGAGCACCCGGGATCCGAACCAGCGAACCCCGGGCCGCCGCAGCGGAGCGCGCGCACTTAACCGCTTGCGCCACCGGGCCGGCCCCTCGATAAGTTTTTACATTGATTACACTTTGAAATGCTAATATGTTGGCTACATTAGGTTAAATAAATATGCAATTAAAACTGATTTTACCTCTCTCTCTCATATTTTTTAATGTGGCTACTGAGAAAATGTAAAATGACAACTGTGGCTCAGTATGGCTTGCACCATATGTCTGGTGACAGCACCAGTCCAAAGCAAATTTGAGCCAAAAATACCCACGAAAAGGAGATGACGAGATAACATACATGGAATGGGTGCCACGTTATTTCAGCATATTCAATGGGAAGTCTTCTTATCTAGTGGTTTTAATTTTCCAACATATCACAAAAGCAGAAACAGCCATTTAACTTTATCCTTTCCTGTAATTACTTAAATTACCATTTTCCTTGATATCTGATGTTTAGCAATTAATTTTCATTTGTTAACTGAGGCTAACCGGCTTATGCATATTTCTTGTTTATTTTAGACAAGAGGAAATGAAATTGAATTAGAAAATGCAATTGGTGAATCCAAGAGTGAAACTGAAATGTCTCCAAAAGATTCAGGATCGAGTCTAAGAAGAAGAAGATCAACTCGCAAGAATATCCATGCACAACAAGGCCCAGAGACACAGCTTGGTACAACAGAGTCCCAGGTATGGAGGAGGATGTGGAGTTATGGCTTCAACCCTCCCGCTGTTGCTCCCCTCGTTTAGTGGGCTAGGGTGGGGTTAGGAGTGGGAACAAGAAAGGGTTATCCAGAATCCTCCTGTCCTGTCCCCTAGAGTATTCCACAAACCACAATCTCAACATTTTAGACTTGGTTTAGCATTTACGACTGATATTTACAGGACAAGAATTTTAGAATTAGAATTTATAATATAAAGAGACAGACTAGAATGGTTCTTCAAATATAAACATTTCTATTCTGTTTATCCTTTCTCGTAAATATTCTTGTCATATTCCAAATGTCGGGTAAGAGTTAGAATGTTTGTGGATACATCATTTATTTCTTAAAAGATAAAGGAATAATATAACACTGTCAGCACTTTTTTTAAGCCAAATTGCCATCAGTTGATAAGGAAATAGGAATAGGCTATGTTCATTTAAAAATTTTATGCATATGGAGGAAGTGTCCATGATTAAATCAATTAAGTATCAATTCTTTTTCGAACTAGCCTGTAGTAATATTTGGTGTTTTCCAGGATGAAAATGTACCTCCAATTTCCTTTTGGAGGATTCTGCAGCTGAATATAACCGAATGGCCTTATTTTGTAGTTGGCATATTTTGTGCCATTATAAGTGGAGGACTGCAACCAGCATTTGCAGTAATATTTTCAAGGATTGTAGGGGTAAGTGTTTATGTCCATTTTTGGATTACCTGTGAGTCCTGACTGAAGGATGAACTGTTTGTAACTATATACATAAGCCTCAAAAAACATGTACCTTCATATGAAACTAAGCAGCTTGAAGATATAAGAACAGAAGTCTGGTTTGTGATAGGAAAGCTCCTTTTTAAACCTTCCTTTGTTCTGGCAGTTGGTTTTGATCCTATGCCCCTGGGGACCAGATCCCTGAAATAGGCAATGACACTGACTAGATGACTGTCCCTCCCCTGCCATAACTGAGCTCTGAGTAAAGCTCCTGAGCTGTTGTATCACCAGAGTGCAAAGAGAGGTCCTCACATGTGTGTCAGACAGGCTTGAGAGAGAGCTGTTCTCTGACATGCGCACTGGGCAGGACACGAGCAGGCCTAGCACGCTGCCTCTGTGAGATGTCCATCCCACTTGTTAAGATGAACACAAGTGGAACAGCTTCTGAAAGACTGAGGTTGACACGTGTTTGTTCTACGTGCTTTCTACAGGTTAGGAATATGGCTCTGTTGCTAGAGTGATTGTGGCTCATGTGAAGGGAGATGTTTGTTTTCTTTCCCTGTGGAGTGGTTCTTCTCTGTCTTCCCTATCTCGGGGAAGGTCTCCATGTGTGGTGCTAGGTCAGCTGGCTGGCGTTCCCCGACTGGCTATCTATCTGGCCATCCTGTAAAGAAGGCTGGCTCAAGGCACCTTCTTTCTTTCTCAAAGCCCTGGGCTGAGTGAATGACCACCTCTCTCTGGTTCACCAAAACCGCCCCAGCAGATTTTCTGCAGAGACCTTGGGACAGTTTGAAATGTCCAAATTGTAAAGCAACGCATTGGCCTCCAGTGTAGTTTCCCCCAAAGGAGGAAGAGAGCGTCGTTCCCATTTCTGCTTTACACAGGAGCTGTGGCACTTGTGGCGCTCGTTACTCCAGGAGGGAGTGTGAGCAGAAAAGTATTGGATCAACTGAGGAGTGACAGACCCGTTCTTGGCCCCTAAGGGAGGCAGAGTGCATACACTTTCAGGTTTGGCATTAGGGAGGCAACCCCAAGCTCCATTACACTAAGGTTCTCTTGACACCGAACCCTATGCTAGGTGGGAAATGGGTCAGACCCAGAATGGCTTCTTCAGTGGTTGAACTGAAAACCTTTCAATATTTTCTTCACAGGTGTTTACCAGAGATGAGGATCCTGAAACAAAACGACAGAATAGTAACATGTTTTCACTATTGTTTCTCGTCCTTGGAATTATTTCTTTTATTACATTTTTCCTACAGGTAAATGTCTATATTTTCACTTTATTCGTTTATGAGAAATGGGTCATTATTCAACTGTGGAATTTATAAACATCTGTGTAACTTTCTTTTTAGTAGAATTGCTCCTCTCTTAAGGGGTTATTAGGAGCCAGGTTTCTTTGATGTATTTCAAACAAAGATATTTTGGGGCTGGCTCGATGGTGTAGTGGTTAACTTTGCGTGTTCTGCTTCAGCACCCCATGGTTGACGGGTTCAGATCCTGGCTGCAGACCTGCACACTGCTCATCAAGTCATGCTGTAGTGACATCCCACATATAAAATAGAGGAAGGGGCCGGCCCCGTGGCTTAGCGGTTAAGTGCTCGCGCTCCGCTGCTGGCGGCCCGGGTTCGGATCCCGGGCGCGCACTGACACACCACTTCTCCGGCTATGCTGAGGCCGCGTCCCACATACAGCAACTAGAAGGATGTGCAGCTGTGACATACAACTATCTACTGGGGCTTTGGGGGGAAAAAAATAAATAAATAAAATCTTTAAAAATAATAATAAGAAGAATAATAAAATAGAGGAAGATTGGCACAGATGTTAGCTCGGGACCAATCTTCCTCACCACAAAACAAAACCAAAAAAAACACCAAAGATGTTTTGCTTCGTCTGGCTCCCTTGCTTACCTCCTCCTCCCCTCTCATCTCTCCCACCTGAGATAATAATGAAACTAGAGGGAACAGAGCAAAGGAGTTAAGTGCTCTAAAAGTGTAGTATGGTAAGGCAGTATGAGTTTTGGTGTTAGAGTTGGGGTCGAGTACAAGTTGAACCAGTTCCTAATTTTGTGTCCTTGGGCAAATAAGTAGCTTAAATTGTCTAAGCTTCAGTTTCCTCATCTGTAAAATAGGGATAATGGTACCTACCTCTTGATGATTCACAGAGGTCATATGACTACGTTCCCAGGCCTGTGTGGGGCAGCAACAAACACGCAGTCACTTATTGAATGAATGATGAGCCATATGTATTTTTTTAGGAAAAAATATTGAATAAGTCATTTTAATTACCGTGTTGTAACCATGTAGTGATTTTTTTTTTATATAAACAGGACATTTTTCTTGACATTATAGGAGGTACAAATGAAAACAGACTGAAGTCTCTCATTACTAAGTACTTCCAGTCTCACTGGGGAATCTGACCTTGCCATCATAGATGGGACACTCTGTGTACACTTTATAACACTGTGCTCTTTGCATGTGTTTCTTCCTTCTCTCTCAGTAATGTCCAGCACACTACTGGGGAGCACAGAGGAGACACGGTTGCCCTCCTCCACTGCTCTGATTCTGCAGGAGACTCAGGCCTGTTAGTAGGGCCTCTCCTCTTCTGATGCACCACACAGCCGTTTCCACTCTCCTTTCCCCAGGCCATTGTGTGGCAGGCCTTTCCAGAGCTCCAGAAAGAAAGGGGAATTCCTTCTAATCTCGTATCCCCAAACTCATCGGGATGAGGGTTCTGTTGTCCTTCCTCCCCAGAGGTGGCCCAGCATGGCCACACAGTCACATCTCACTGTGTTCTTTCCCAGTAACTCTCTTCCCTCCTCCAGACACAGAAGTTTCCAACCTTGGGGGATGGAGAGGGCAGTGCAGCAAATTCTCTTTCTGTAAGCCACTTTCCCCAACCTGTTTAGCTCCTCGACTTTGGCTTTTCTAAACTTAGAGACTAAGAATTTGATATCTTTGTCCTCTGCATCCTTTATGCCTGGGGTGACTGTACAGTCCCATTCTCCCAGGTGACACCTCAGGTCCTGCTGAAATTACTAATAGTACCCCTTTGCACTCTCAAAATTGTCCTGGTTTGGGGGCCAGCCTCGTGGCTTAGCGGTTAAGTGCGCACGCTCCGCTGCTGGCGGCCCGGGTTTGGATCCTGGGCGCGCACCGACGCACCGCTTCCCCGGCCATGCTGAGGCCGTGTCCCACATACAGCAACTAGAAGGATGTGCAACTACGACATACAACTACCTACTGCGGCTTTGGGAGGGAAAAAAAAGAATAAAAAAAAACAAAACAAAATTGTCCTGGTTTGGATGATACATAATATTGCCACCTGTTTAGAGTGCCCCTGCCTTGGGAACAACTCCAGCTTCCTGAGTGACAGACCCTGGTTCACTGGGAGAAATAAGCAGGGATAGGAGGGGAGGAAAGACACACCTTTCCAGTAGATCCCTGATCAGTCTGCCAGCTAGCTGTGGAGTAGCAGTATCAGTTTCAAAACTGGCTCTCATGGCTATTCCACCAGGGCGGCTGTGCACCATAGTACACAGTCACCGAAACGTAGGCAACCCTTGAAATCAGCTTCTGACTTTGTCTAGTGTCCTGCTTTAGCAATGACATCAAGTCCCCCTCCTTCTGTGCAGTCAGCGGCTGGGTATCTGGCAAGTCTGCTTCCTGTGGCATGTTCTCGTTCTTCACAGGGCTACATGTTTGCCAAAGCTGGAGAGATCCTCACTAGGCGGCTCCGATACCTGGTTTTCCGATCGATGCTGAGACAGGTATGTCTGTTGAGGATTGTGCCCTGGGCTGTACAGAACTCCACACGTGGGCCCTGTGGTCTCAGGCAGTGGGAGCGCTGTCAGGTTACTGGGAGTGAAGTCCCGTATTGATCTTCCCTCAGTCTCATCTCAGAGATGCAGCTGAACTGCCCCCCAGGTCAGGCACAGAGGCCCTGCTGTCTGTGGGCTGTGGGTGGGCACAAGGAACGGATCACTGGAGACAATGAGTCTCCAGAGCAGGTTCACCTCCAGCCTTTGTCTCAGCAGCTGTAGGCAGAGTAGGCAGAAGCCATCTTCAGTACCCTCGTCCCTTTCCTCTCTTTCTTTCCTTCTTCCCCCTGGGAATCTCAGGACACTTGTGTTTCTTCCCAAGAGATGCCCTGTGTACCCTTTCTTTCCACAAATCAAAATTCATCCCCAGGGCCTAGTTTCTCTGCTGGGGCTGGACTGATTTACTCATTCAAGCTGCAGTGTTACTAGCTGATAAGGACTTAATGGAATGCCTCTCACATTTTACACCTTCAGAACTCTAACAACAGGCAGATGTGAATGTTTTTCTGGGGAAATGGGGAGGAGGGATTCTGGGGATGTAACCCAAAGCAGCCAGGTCAAAGGGGAAAGTTTCTTTAAGAATCATAAAAATTTTGTATGTGACTTTATAACTTTCCATTTTAAAATCACTAATTACTTGGCAGTGAATCAAATGATGCTCCGGAAGGATTCTCTGGATGTGGCAGGGGTAATTGAACCCTGGCTGAGAAGTGTCAGTTTGCTGTATTAGGATTTCTAGGTGACATTCACATTTTCCCAGCTGTCTTCGGTTCCTCAATCTTTTCCCACTCCTACCAACACCACTTAGAAAGAAGACATATTTATGGAAATTGCTAGCTAGTCAATGACAGAGCCAGCCTTTAATCTAATGAATTCTCGAGAGAGCACTGTTTGATGGCGGGCCGTGTCCTAGGACTCGCAGTCAAACCGTATTTGTAGCTAAGATTCCACTTAGGCTCAGGGCTGACATTGGTCCTGGGCCAAATGCCTCTTTACCTCCCCAGCCTCCAAGCCAACTCCCAGGTCCATTATACTTTGGAAGCTGAGCTGATGGTTTGTGTAATGCCCTCTCCATAAATGATTATGTCTGGCTATCATACATTAAGTGCCTTCTGCTTACAAAGCATAATACTAAGTGTTGTAAGGCATTCAAACCTGAATGGTCCCAGTCTTCAAGGAATTTATATCTCAGTCAGGAAGGCACTTTAGCACTGAACAGTTTTAAAAAGCAAATTGATACATAGTATAATCAATGATAATGCTTTGTTTTTTCTTAAATATTTGGGGGAAAAAATGATAGATACTGCTTTAATGCAAATCACCAGTTCAGATAACTTCTTAGGACCATAGTTATTTTCGTAGCAGACATAAATTCATACTTCAAGCTCATAATCTCTTTAGTGTTTGTGTATCTAAAAACGTTAAGTGGCTTTATGAAGAAGATCCTATTTTATTTTGAATGTTAAATGCTAATGTAGATTTCTTTAGTTGGTTTTTTTAACCCAATTTATTTATTTTGTCCTGAACTACAGTTATCTAACTGCTTATTCAACTTCTCTATCTGGATGTCTCATAAGCATGTTATACTTAAGATTTCCTCAGTTGAACTTGTGACTCTGCCCTCCCCACAGAGCTTACTCCTTACCTGGTCTTCTCCTATATCAGCAAATGGCAGCTCCATTCTACCAGTTGTGTAGCTAAAAACCCTGGAGTCATCCTTGATTCCTCTCTTTCTGTTACATATTACAGTAGCCTCCTTACCGGTCTTACTGCCTCCATCATTATCCCAATCCAGTAGGTTCACTTCACAAAAGCCAGAGTTATTCTGCTAAAATATTTTAAAGTGAAAACATCCTTCTGCCCAAAACTTACTGAAAGCTACCCATATCCCTCAGAGTAAAGTCTGGAATCTTCTCAGTTGCCTATAAGGTCATAAATGATGTGGTCCCCTCTACCTCTCAGACCTCGTCTCCTTCAGCTTCATGCTTTTTCCAATGCACAGTGTACTCTGCACACAATGGCTTACTGCATAAGGATACATGTGGGGAGGTGGGGAGTGGGAGACCCAAGTGGGAAAAGAAATCTGTCCAGAGTAAGAGGCAGCTTTTGCAAATGCACACAAGGGTGCTTTTAAGGCTATTGGCAGTCCTTAAGGCTTTCTTGCTAGTGCATGAACAGAGCAAGTATGCCTTTTTCTCAGGTCTTTGTACATGCTGTTTCTCCCTTCCCTCGGATATTCTCATCCCTCTCTTCATTTAGATTTCTGCTCAAATGTCGTGTTAGAGAGGCCTTCTCTGTCCCTTCCCCAGTCTATAAAATAGTGTGTTTCTTCACTTTTTTCCTTCTTACCCTGCTCTATTTTTCTTCATATCATTTATTACCACCTGGCATGGTATATACAATAGTCCCCCCTTATCCGTGGTTTCACTGTCTGTGGTTTTTGTTACATGCAGTCAACTGTGGTATGAAAATGTTAAATGGAAAATTCCAGAAATAAACACTGTTTAAGTTTTAAATTGTGTGCCATTCTGAGTAGTGTAATGAAATTTTGTGCCATCCTTCTCCATCCGCCTGGGATGTGAATCATCTCTTCGTCCAGTGTATCCACTGTACGTATATATGCTACCCACTTGTTAGTCACTTAGTAGCCCTCTCAGTTATTAGATCAACTGTCATGGTAATACAGTGCTTGTGTTCAAGTAACCCTTATTTTACTTAATAATGGCCCAAAGTGCAAAAGTAGTGATGCTGACAATTTGGATGTGCCAAAGAGAAGCCAGAAAGTGCTTCCTTTAAGTGAAATGGTGAAAGCTCTCAACTTAATAAGGAAAGAAAGAAATCATATGCTGGGGTTGCTAAGATCTACAGTAACTTTTGTTACATATATTGTTATAATTGTTCTATTTTAGAATTAGCTGTTGTTAATCTCTTAGCGTGCCTAATTAATAAATTAAACTTGATCATAGGTGTGTATGTATAGGAAAAAACATATAGAGTTTAGTACTATCCATGGTTTCAGGCATCCACTGAGAGTCTTGGAAGGTATCCCCCATGGATTGGGGGGACTCCTGTCTTTGTTTACTTGTGGCTTCCATCTCTAGAATCTAGGCTTTAAGAGAGCAGCAACTTTGTCTTTTTGTTCACTGTTGTATAGATCCAACATTTAGAAATCACATTTAGAACGAAGGAGGCACTCAAAAAAAATTTTGACAAATGAAATTATTTATGTGTTTGTCTGTTAAGTCCCTTTCTTATCTGTTGAGGGTCAAATCCTGAGTGCTGTATGCAGGAGATACCAGTGATAAACACAACTGGCCCTATCACTGCCCTTGGCGCCAAGAGTTTTGTAAATAGGGCTTTAAGATCATAACATCGTTTTCTGTGCCACAGGATGTGAGCTGGTTCGATAACCCTAAAAACACCACTGGAGCATTGACTACCAGGCTTGCCAATGACGCTGGTCAAGTTAAAGGGGTACGTGCCTCCTTTCTACTGGTGTTTGCCTTAATTGGCCATTTTGAATCTCAGCATGAAACTAATTTTCTCATTACAGGTGTTAGTTCGCATCATCATTAAAATGTTAAATAAATATTTAACCATACATCATGTGCTTATAGCAAAAATGTTAACTATTTAAGCATCATACAGTTTAGAGTATATAGATAATTTACAAGCTTTCTTTTGTTATTTGCTGTCTTATTCATGCTATTAACAAAATACATGTGGAAGGATGACTTTAGAAAAAGAAGTATTTATCAGCGTATCATGTAAGATCAGACTGTTTTAATGTTCAATTAATCAACAGAAAATTGTAATTGCTTCTGAAGAAAGAATGTGTAGATGCTATAATAAAGTTTATGGGTACAACAGTTCAGAAGACAGGGAAGAAAATCTGAAAAGAAGTTGAAAGAAATGAAAAGCACATGAAAAATTAGAACAAAGGCGGAAGAAACAACTTTATCACAGTATAAAACTTAAATTTTGCTACTACATGAATCTCTTTAATTAATATAGCGAGAAACTGTTGAACCAGAAGTTTTGATTTGTGGACGAAGTGACAATTTCTACTTTTACAACTACAACTGTTGGTAGCAAAAATCCACAAGATGCTGTGAAATCTGAAAAAAGAATGTGACCTCTGCCCTGTCTTTCCCTCCCTTGAACTTTATCAATCTTACTTTTTAATCTTTCCG
This sequence comes from Ceratotherium simum simum, assembly GCF_057802395.1. NCBI lineage: Eukaryota > Metazoa > Chordata > Mammalia > Perissodactyla > Rhinocerotidae > Ceratotherium > Ceratotherium simum. Next base: position 32,766,883 of record NC_141900.1, read on the forward strand.
TACTGTAGTACTATAATAACATTCCTTCTGTCTAATATATGGGGCTTCTGTAAGAATAAATTAGCTTATGCATGTGGAAGCATACAGAGAGTTGTAAAGTTGCAATATAAATCTTAGGAATTGTTGTTTTAATATAGATTTCTTTGGTTAAACCAAACACATCAACAGAAATTGAGGTTTAGATCAAGTTGTATAGAACCTAACTGAACAGACTATGCACTTACTGAATTAACTTTGAACTTCCTAAATCAGACAACAGCCCTGCCATAATGGAGTCTACATGGTATGTCAGATCGTCATAAGTGTTGTAGAAAAAAAATGGCAGCACGATATGGGACTAGGAGCTTGCTGGTTGCCAGGGAAGGGAGGCCTCAATGATATGGTGATATATGCAAGAGGCATGAAGGAAGGAAAAGTGCCAGGCCTGTAGATGTTTAGAGAAGAGCGTCCTAAACAGAAGAACCAACAAGTGCAAAGGCCCCGAGGCTGGAGCATTTCTACCACTGTTCCCACAACAGAAGGAGGATAGTGTGGCTGGAGTAAAGTGAGTGAAAGGAAGAGTCCTAAGAGTTGAGGTCAGCATTATATCCAGAATTAGATGGGAAATTGTCTCAAGCATTGTTGAGTTTTGAACACCAGAGTGACATGATCTGAAATTTTTAAAGGCTGCTCTGTGAATAGGCTGCAGGGGGCAAGGATGGAGGCAGGGAGTCTATTGCAATAATCCAGGGGAGGGATGATAGTGTTTCAGACTAGGATGGTCACAGTGAAAGTGATAAAAAGCAATCAGATTCTGAAGGTACAGCCAACAGAACTTGTTGGTTGGATGTGGGATATGAGAGAAAGGGGATTTAAGGATGACTCCAAAGTTTTTGACCTGCACAACTGAAACAGTGGAGTTGCTTTTTAATGAAGCTGGGAAGCCTGTTGAAAGAGCACGTTTTGGGGAGAATCAAGCATTCTATTCAGAACATAGTAAGTTTGAGATCCCCCATTAGATATCCAAGTGGAGGTGTCAAGAAGGCAGGTGGATTTGCAAGTCTGGAGTTTAGCAGAAAACTCTGGTCTGGAAATATACATTTGGAGGTTTTTCAGTACATTGCTGGCTTTTAAAGCCATGAGACTGAAGATAGCCAAGGAAGCATGTGTAGATAAAGAAGATGGCAAGGCTGGGCCCTGAGCTCAGGGCTGTGACGATGAACCAGCAGAGGAGAGGGAGAAGGAGTGGCCAGTGAGGGAGAAGAGCGGTGTCCTAGAAACAAAATGAAGAAAGCGTTTTAAGGAGGGAGCAGCTAGGATAGCAAATACTGCTGATGAGCTTGCAGGAGGATGGAGCATCTCACAGTGCTGCAGCCACGTGGAGGCGTCTAGGGGTCTAACAAGAACTGTTTCAGAGGCGAGGTGGGGCCAAGCCTGACGGGAGTGGGCTCAGGAGAGAGGGGAAGGGGGAATAGGACTCAGATGGACAAACGGTTAAAGGATTTCCTGGTAAATGGGGCAGAGAAACGGGTGGTAGGTGGAGGATGTGAAGTATTAGTCTCTATATTATTTGTACTTAAATTGACATGAGAAACAAGCAGCAAGCTTGGGGTAAATCCATCTTGCTAGCTTCCTGGAGGAGCCTTTCTTGCGGATGGTGATCACTGTGAACAAATTATCTTCAAGTTTCCAGATTCTGTATTCCTTAGCTAAACTTAGCTGCTGTAACTTTAGTCTACCTTTCACAGAGACCTTGTCACATGTACTCCTGTGCTCTCACAGACACACACATCCCATATCCCATTTGATGTTGAGGACAGAACCCTGGGGAAACACTGACTCAGTCCCTTGCAGCTGAACCCTGAGCAGATGTGGTCTGGGCGTTGTGTGCCGGCAGTCCTTCCCTCCCTAAATTCCTCTGGAGTTATGGCCTGCCTTAGGCCACAGTGCTTTCCTATATTTGTAAACTGGTGGTCAGTCCTTTCCCGCTACAGTGTTGTCTTTGCGGCCCTTGGCCGTGTCTGGGAACTCCACTAGTCCCTAACTGCCTGCTGCTGTCAACCATCTGCTTTTCACTGGTTTCCTCAAAGGCATCTCAAACTTGCACTTTCATGGCCCCACTAGCACGGACACCTGCACACCTCGTGTGAGCCACTCTGAGTCAGAACTGTCCTCCAGAACTTAAAACAGTGGCTAGAAAAGTAAGACCAGAGAAGAGGAAGCAAGCAGATTGGTGAGTGCCATCGGAACCAGGAAAGCCCAGTATAGCTGTTACCACAAATTGGCTGAGAGAGGACAGTTGTATCCACTTTACATCACCAACTGACCTTTCATGATGGGGGATATGTGTGTGAGTATAAATATGTACACACACATATACATACACATATATACACACATATACATACACATATATATGTATACCACATGCATATGTGCGTATCTGTCTATTCCACAATGGGATGTAGTAAAATAAAATTTTTTTTTTCTGAGTAAGATTTGCCCTGAGCTAATATCTATGGCCAATCTTCCTCTATTTTTATGTGAGCCGCCATCACAGCGTGGCCACTGGTATAGGTCCATGCCCAGGGAACCGAACCCAGGCAGCCGAAGCAGAGCGTATGAACTTAACCTCTAGGCCACTGGGGCTGGCCTTGTAATTAATTTTTTATATATAAAAATATCTGAGGGAAGCTGTGCTGTCACAAATCATTGCCACAAAAGGCAGGGCCGACACAAGTTTTGTGTTTAAATGATAACGTTTACCTAGGTTAAATGTTTTTCATGTTTAACTTCATCATCAATGAAACATTTTCTGAGATGTATTTTTGAGTAAGTAGCTTAATCCTGCAAAACATAAATCAGAAGAAAATATGTCTCAATATTTTGCCTATGAAACTGTGGGCTTTTTTGGTACTGGACTAGAGTTCTGCAGACAAAATAGCAAATGAGAGCCATATGGAAATCAAAAGCAACTATGTAGTTTTAAAATTTCTTTTCTGAGAGAAGGTAGTTGAGGGAAGGATTAAGTTAAATGTTCCTAATTTCAAAAGGAGGTTCAGGAAATATGATTTATTTTTCAATAAGCACAAATATTTTAGAATTAGATTTCAAGTGACATGGTGGAGTTTTGAGGAGGAAATAAATAGCAGGAAAGGGAGAAACAGGGAAAGGTGGAGAGAAAATTGAGTCAGAGGGGGAGTGAGATACTAATACGAGAAGTACAGTGCGAGGGAGAGATTGTGAGGAGAGTCAAGGTGGGTTCCAAGTGTTGAAGCATTTTTGTCTTACCTTGCTTCACACTTGGGCTGTGGTTTCCGAGTGTTACCTCCTCTCAGCCCTACTCTTTGAAATGAAAACTATCTGGCTACTACTACCCCATGCTCTCTCATTCGTGGTGATCCTCAGAGCTCTAGAGATTCCCACTCTGTGTGGGGAACAGACGTGGGACCTTAGTGAGCTTTAGTCTTAAGAAAAGAAACGGTAACCAGTGCAATGTCGCCTGAAGTGCTAAATCAAATTACGCCAAGGAACCTTACCTCCCCCCAGCTGATGGTTCTAGATCTTTTAATTCACCTTTCAGGTACATTAAAGAAGAATTTGTCATCTTTGATCCATTTTACTCACTTCTGTGGCCTTGCTTACCATCCAAAGCTGAACATTTATGTCTGGGGTAACTCATCTGCCATGAACTTGGGGGTGTTCTGAGTCATTCTCAGTCAGTTGCTGTGGGAAATGAGTTCTCAGTAGGACTTGCAGATACTGAGAACAGGGGCAATCTGCATCATCTCTGTGCTGCAGACTCTGCAGGTTGTAACCTGGGACTTTCAAATTGAAAATGTGCAGATACAGAGAGCTGACTTTGAAGGCCACTTCACTCTGCCTCATGCCAAATTTGGCTAAGCATCCCTTTCGTATAAGCTCAGGGACTGCATCAGATAAAAATGCATGCTCTATTAATTATGCTGTCTCCTTCAGCCCAGGTGCAATTCCCTGGTTTGGAATTTAATGTATAGAGGCTACCGGTAGTTGTAGCAGCTTTTCCACCTAATTCCTGGTCTAGTGGTTATATCACATAGGTGTTGAAGGATTTCAGAGGGTTGACATTGGGTGGAATGGGTTGTAAAGGATTCTGTCATAAAATTCAGAGCTGAGAGAAGCTTTGGATATTAATCAGTATACCTGCTCATTTTGGGAGTAGGAAGAAATTTGTCGAAAGTCACAGAGTTGGTAGTGACCATTCTAGACTGGACTCCATCAGAATCTACCTGGGACCAGCCCCACTCAGGCAGAGGAAATTCTGGAAGCGGAGAAAGGATGGGTCATTTCCAGAAGAACCAGATCTGGGGCCAGAGCAGGAAGTTGGAATGGCTTGAGGTCACGGGGTGTTCCCAGGGTGGAGGAGAGAAGTGTAGAGCAGTGAGTGAATTGACTTCATAGTGTGACTTCTAGCTGTAGAGTTGGAAATCGCTGCGTGCTCTGAAAGTCACATGTCAGGCTGCCTCTGGCATTCAAACTGAAGGTTCTGATGCCTGCTTAATATCCTAAATTAAATTCATAACTTTGGGCTCTGTGTAGTTTTTCCAGATCAAATGCAGATTAAATTAAATACAATAAGCTTCTCAAATAGGCCAGATATATTTGAATATCCTTATAGACAAATATTAGGCTTAAATTATGAGTAGTTATGCATCTAACGTTGGAAATTTCCAACATTTCCAGTTGAATATAATTGTCAGACTATTTTGTCTTGCTAATTAGCAGAGCTTGCTTTAGTGATTCATTGATAAATGAAAATTTTTTTGGTATTAAAAAATCAGAAAAGATAGAAATATGTAATTGAACTCTGAATTACTGATATTCTACTTTCAGTATTTACTCTGAAGTCATGGAAATCTTCATTCTGGAAACCAAGTAAACTTAGAAGTAAACCGTTACTTTTCATTTCATAACTGAGAATATAATTAATAGATTTTTCATAAAACTGAACTGTCATAATCCTTAAGAAAATACAAGCATGGATTAAAGATAATATGAAAATATCCCTCTAATTTGTTTTTTTGTTTGTTTGTTTTACAGGCTATAGGTTCCAGGCTTGCTATAATTGCCCAGAATATAGCAAATCTTGGGACAGGCATTATCATATCCTTCATCTATGGCTGGCAATTAGCACTTTTACTCTTAGCAATTGTACCCATCCTTGCAATAGCAGGACTTGTTGAAATGAAAATGTTGTCTGGACAAGCACTGAAAGATAAGAAAGAACTAGAAGGTGCTGGGAAGGTGAGTCAAACTAAGTATAACTGCGGACCTAAGTAGAGTAAAATATCCAAATCAGTGTTGTGCTACTCACTACTACTTACTGTGCTCAGAGAACATTTTTATATCCGTTCCTCAAAGCCATCTTATTTGACGGTTGTTCTGCAGATTGGAAACTGAAGAAAAGCAGCAAAACAAATTCTTAGGTTCATAGACTGACAATGAACTTTGTCAGGCTTTTCTACTTTCAGGCCATTGTCTTCACACTCTTCCTTCCTCCTTCCCTCTTTCCCTCCCTCTCCACCTCTCTCTCTCTCCTTCTTTCTCTCAAGCAAGCTGAAATCCGTTCCTTTATTGAGAAACGTAGGCCTCTTATACCCATGATGGGGGAGATTAAAATATGGAAAAGTCCTAAAGGTCTTTATTCTATCTGGCTTAAATTATTATTACCATTTTTTCCTTTTTATCATGCCTCCTCCCTTCCTCTTATTCCTGTTTATCCTTACCTTTTTTTTCCCCTGGCTGCATACTTGTCTATTCTTTTTTTTTAACAAATGGCATTTTATGGCATTTACTGTGTTTCCTCAGCAAATGCTTTACTCCTCATAGTGACCCTGTGAGGTATGTTCTATTATTAGCTCCTTTTTCAGGTGAGGCTGAGGCACAGGCAGGTAATGCCCCCAATGCCTGAGAGCTGAGAAGTCTCAGAGCCAGGATTCAAACCCAGACAGTCGTGCTCCAAAGTTGTGCCTCCGTCTGTAAAGAAACAAAGAGGTCTACTGATGGCAGAACATAATCTGATATCACATGATCTGTACCACTGCAGAAATGAGCAGTCAGAGAAGGGCTGACCCCCTAAACTGGACCTAACGTCTGGGATGGGGATTTATCTATCAGTGGCCCTTGCAAGGTTCCCAAGAGTCAGGGCAGGGACCCAGGCAGTGTCAGTGGCCGTGGCTCTCAGTAGGCCCAGGTGTCTGAGGTACTTTGTCTCTGGTCCAGGCACCTCATCAATAAGAATGAGGAAGAGGATCCTGGAGGTTGGTCATCACTACTAAGACTTTGTCCTCCACCTCCCTGCTATCTCCTCAGACTTTTTTATCCCATTTCCTTGGTATTCCTTCAGGAAATTCCTTTCGACCAGTTCTAGTGCTTCCCAACCAGTGTCTATGGGGAAAGACCTCATATGAGGCTTCCCTTCAGGCCGTTAGAGGCCCAGTCCTGAGGTTCAGCAGGGTGGTGCGGACCACAGGCGTCTGGCTGTGGTAGGGCCCATGTAACACTGGCCCCTGCCAGCAAATACATCCTGTGACCAGTCACTTCATTTAATATTGTACTTTGTTGTTTCTTCCCCCTATGGTGTTGACTCTTCATCTGAGGAAGAGATGGAAAAATCTAGGGCAAAATGTATAAAACGAAAATTCATCACTATTTAAGTGTCCTTTACTGAGGTGTTCAAAATGACCCAGAAAAGAGTCTTAGATTGTTGATAGGAAAAATATGATCGATCATAAGCTAATTTGTTGCAAACCACAGGTTAGCACCTTTGAAGTGATGCGTCAGTTTTAAGACTCTTGGAGTTCTGTCAGAGGGGGCAAGGGAAGGGGCGCAGCTGGAAATGGATATGTGTGAATATGGCAGGCTTTCTGAGTAAAGGTCAGGCCTGAGATAAATGCTCCAGTTCAGTGGTAGTTCATGAGAGGGACAAAAGCGGGTAGGGAAAGGGGTGGTGCTGCACCCACCAGTCCATGTAATATTGAAAATCAACTCTCATCTCATTATCCCTCTCAGGTTACCATTTATTGAGTATTTATTAGATACCAGGCACATGCTAAGACTTCTACATATATCATCTCATTTGATGCTCTCAATAACCCTTTTGAATTATCCCTGTTAGACAGTAAAATTCAAGGTTCAGAGAAGTCAAGTAACTTGCCCAAAGTCACAAAGCAACAGTCTAACTGATCTCCCTGCTTCTACTCCTTCCATTCTTGGCCACCCACTTCCTACATTCCTTTCACAGAAGCCACACCGATCTCTTACAAACACAAATAAGATCATGCTGACCCCTAGTTAAAACCCTCCAATAGCTTTTGATCACACTTGGAATAAAATCAACCTTTTACCCTGGTTTATAAAACTCTGCATGACCCAAACTGGAGGATTTCATTCTTTTTTATAGCTGAGTAATATTCCACTCTATATATACACCACATCTTCTTTATCCATTCATCTATCAATGGACACTTAGGTTGCTTCCATATCTTATCTATTGTAAATAATGCTGCAGTGAACATAGGGGTGCATATATCTTTTCTTTTTTTTTTTTTTTTTTTTAATTTTTTGTTTATTGCAGTAACATTGGTTTATAACATTGTAAAAATTTCAGGTGTACATCATTGTACTTCTATTTCTGCATAGATTACATCATGTTCACCACCAAAATACTAATTACAACCCATCACCACACACATGTACCCAATTATCCCTTTCACCCTCCTCCCTCCCCCCTTCCCCTCTGGTAACCACCAATCCAATCTCTGTCCCTATGTGTTTGTTTATTGTTGTTATTATCTACTACTTAATGAAGGAAATCATACGGTATTTGACCTTCTCCCTCTGACTTATTTCACTTTGCATCATGCCCTCAATGTCCATCCATGTTGTCACAAATGGCTGGATTTCATCGTTTCTTATGGCTGAGTAGTATTCCATTGTGTATATATACCACAGCTTTTTTATCCATTCGTCCCTTGATGGGCACTTAGGTTGCTTCCAAGTCTTGGCTATCGTGAATAAGGCTGCAATGAACACAGGGGTGCATGTACCTTTGCAAATTGGTGTTTTCAAGTTCTTTGGATAAATACCCAACAGTGGAATAGCTGGATCATATGGTAGTTCTATCGTTGATTTTTTGAGGAATCTCCATACTGTTTTCCATAGTGGCTGCACCAGTTTGCACTCCCACCAGCAGTGTATGAGAGTTCCCTTCTCTCCACAACCTCTCCAACACATGTTGTTTCCTGTCTTGTTAATTATAGCCATTCTGACGGGCGTGAGGTGATATCTCATTGTAGTTTTGATTTGCATTTCCCTGATAGTTAATGTTGTTGAACATCTTTTCATGTGTCTGTTGGCCATCTGTATATCTTCTTTGGAGAAATGTCTGTTCAGGTCTTTTGCCCATTTTTTAATTGGGTTGGTAGTTTTTTTGTTGTTGAGATGCATGAGTTCTTTATATATTTTGGAGATTAAGCCCTTATCAGATGTATGGTTTGCAAATATCTTCTCCCAATTGTTAGGTTGTCTTTTCGTTTTGTTGATGGTTTCCTTTGCTGTGCAGAAGCTTTTTAGTTTGATGTAGTCCCATTTGTTTATTTTTTCTATTGTTTCTCTTGCCCGGTCAGATGTGGTGTTTGAAAAGATGTTGCTAAGACTGATGTTGAAGAGCGTACTGCCTATGTTTTCTTCTAGAACTTTCACAGTTTCAGGTCTTACATTCAAGTCTTTAATCCATTTGGAGTTAATTTTTGTGTATGGTGTAAGGTAAGAGTCTACTTTCATTTTTTTGCATATGGCTATCCAGTTTTCCCAACACCATTTGTTGAAGAGACTTTCTTTTCCCCATTGTATGTTCTTGGCTCCTTTGTCAAAGATTAGCTGTCCATAGATGTGTGGGTTTATTTCTGGGCTTTCAATTCTATTCCATTGGTCTGTGTGTCTGTTTTTGTGCCAGTACCATGCTGTTTTGGTTACTATAGCTTTGTAGTATATTTTGAAATCAGGGAGTGTGATACCTCCAGCTTTGTTCTTTTTTCTCAGGATTCCTTTAGCTATTCGTGGTCTTTTGTTGTTCCATATAAATTTTAGGATTCTTTGTTCTATTTCTGTGAAAAATGTTGTTGGAACTTTGATAGGGATTGCATTGAATCTATAGATAGCTTAGGAAGTATGGACATCTTAACTATGTTAATTCTTCCAATCCAAGAGCACGGAATATCTTTCCATTTCTTTGTGTCTTCTTCAATTACTTTCAGAAATGTTTTATAGTTTTCAGTGTACAGATCTTTCACCTCTTTGGTTAAGTTTATTCCTAGGTATTTTATTCTTTTTGTTGCAATTGTAAATGGGATGGTATTCTTAATTTCTCTTTCTGCTACTTCGTTGTTAGTGTACAGAAATGCAACTGATTTTTGTATGTTGATTTTGTATCCTGCAACTTTACCATATTCGTTTATTACTTCTAAAAGTTTTCTGGTGGATTCTTTAGGGTTTTCTATATATAAAATCATGTCATCTGCAAATAGTGACAGTTTCACTTCTTCCTTTCCAATTTGGATCCCTTTTATTTCTTTCTCTTGCCTGATTGCTCTGGCTAGGACTTCCAATACTATGTTAAATAGGAGTGGTGAGAGTGGGCATCCTTGTCTGGTTCCTGTTCTTAGAGGGATAGCTTTCAGTTTTTCACCATTGAGGATGATATTAGCTGTGGGTTTCTCATGTATGGTCTTTATTATGTTGAGGTACTTTCCTTCTATACCCATTTTATTCAGAGTTTTTATCATAAATGGATGCTGGATCTTGTCAAATGCTTTCTCTGCATCTATTGAGATGATCATGTGATTTTTGTTCTTCATTTTATTTTATTTTTTTTTTATTTATTTTTTTTTTTTAAAGATTTTATTTATTTATTTTTTTCCCCCAAAGCCCCAGTAGATAGCTGTGTGTCATAGCTGCACATCCTTCTAGTTGCTGTATGTGGGACGCGGCCTCAGCATGGCCGGAGAAGCAGCGCGTCGGCGCGAGCCCGGGATCCGAACCCGGGTCGCCAGCAGCGGAGCGCGCTCACCTAACCACCAAGCCACGGGGCCGGCCCTGTTCTTCATTTTATTAATGTGGTGTATTACGTTGATTGATTTGCGAATGTTAAACCATCCCTGCATACCTGGAATAAATCCCACTTGATCATGGTGTGTAATCTTTTTAACGTATTGTTGTATGCGATTTGCTAGTATTTTGTTGAGGATTTTCACATCGATGTTCATCAGTGATATTGGCCTGTAATTTTCTTTTTTTGTGTTGTCCTTGTCTGGTTTTGGTATCAGGGTAATGTCAGCTTCGTAGAATGAGTTAGGGAGCTTCCCCCCCTCCTCAATTTTTTGGAAGAGTTTGAGAAGGATAGGTATTAAGTCTTCTTTGAATGTTTGGTAGAATTCACCAGGGAAGCCGTCTGGTCCTGGACTTTTATTTTTGGGGAGGTTTGTGATTACTGTTTCGATCTCCTTACTGGTGATTGGTCTATTCAAATTCTCTACTTCTTCTTGATTCAGTTTTGGAAGGTTGTATGATTCTAAGAATTTATCCATTTCTTCCAGATTGTCGAATTGGTTGGCATATAGTTTTTCATAGTATTCTCTTATAATCTTTTGTATTTCTGAGGTGTCTGTTGTAACCACTCCTTTTTCATTTCTGATTTTACTTATTTGTGCCTTGTCTCTTTTTTTCTTGGTGAGTCTAGCTAAAGGTTTGTCTATTTTGTTGATCTTTTCAAAGAACCAGCTCTTGGTTTTATTAATTTTTTCTATTGTTTTTTTGGTCTCTATTTCATTTATTTCTGCTCTGATTTTTATTATTTCCCTTCTTCTACTGATTTTGGGCTTTGTTTATTCTTCTTTTTCCATTTCCTTTAGGTGCATTGTTAGATTGTTTATTTGAGATTTTTCTTGTTTGTTGAGATAGGCCTGTATTGCTATAAACTTCCCTCTTAGAACAGCTTTTGCTGTATCCCATAAATTCTGGTATGTCGTATTTTCATTTTCATTTGTCTCCAGGTATTTTTTGATTTCTTCTTTGATTTCTTCATTAACCCAGTCGTTGTTCAGTAGCATTTTGTTTAATCTCCTTGTATTTGTGGCTTTTCTGATTTTCTTCCTATAGTTGATTTCTAGTTTCATGCCTTTGTGGTCAGAAAAGATGCTTGGTATTATTTCAATCTTCTTAAATTTTTGGAGACTTGTTTTGTGGCCTAATATGTGATCAATCCTGGAGAATGTTCCATGTGCATTTGAAAAGAACGTGTATTCTTCGGTTTTGGATGGAATGCTCTGTATATATCTACTAGGTCCATCTGATCTAGTGTGTCGTTTAAGGCCAATGTTTCCTTATTGATCTTCTGTTTGGATGATCTATCCGTTGGTGTAAGTGGAGGTTAAAGTCCCCTACTATTATTGTGTTACTGTCTATTTTTGTTTTTATGTGTGTTAATAATTGCTTTATATATTTAGGTGCACCTACATTGGGTGTGTAGATATTTACAAGTGTTATATCCTCTTGTTGGATTGTTCCCTTGATCATTATGTAATGCCCTTCTTTGTCTCTTTTTACAGTTTTTGTTTTAAAGTCTATTTTGTCTGATATGAGTACTGCTACCCCAGCTTTCTTTTCATTGCCATTTGCGTGGAGTATCTTTTTCCATCCCTTCACTTTCAGTTTGTGAGTGTCTTTAGCTCTGAAGTGTGTCTCTTGTATGCAGCATATATATGGGTCTTGTTTTGTTATCCTGCCAGCCACCCTATGTCTTTTAAGTGGATCATTTAGTCCCTTGGCGTTTAATGTAGCTATTGATAAGTATCTACTTACTGTTCTTTTTTACTTTTTTTTTTTTTCCTCAGTGTTTTAGTAGTCCTTCTCTGTTCCTTTCTTCTTCTATACAGAATTGATGGTCACTTTAGTTTGACCTCTGTCTGAAAGCTGTACTCTTTAACTACCCTCCTCCCTCCTTTTATGTTTTTGATATCATATCCAACCTCTTTTTTGTGCATTTGTATCCATTACGTTCTAATCGTGGAAATAGATAATTTTTCCTATTTGTGGTCTTCTCTTTTCCCCTTAAATCAGTCCCTTTAACATTTCTTGTAACACTGGTTTCTTGGTGACAAACTCCTTTAATTTTTGCTTATCTGGGAAATTTTTGATCTCTCATTCCATTTTGAACGATAACCTTGCTGGGTAGAGTATTCTTGGCTGTAAGTTTTTTCCTTTTAGCACTTTAAATATATCATGCCATTCTCTTCTAGCCTGTAAGGTTTCTGCTGAGAAGTCAGCTGATAGCCTTATGGGGTTTCCTTTGTATGTAACTTGACATTCTCTTGCGGCTTTTAGGATTCTCTCTTTATCTTTAATTCTGGACATTCTGATTATGATGTGTCTTGGTGTGGGCCTCTTTGGGTTTATCTTGTTTGGGGCTCTCTGTGCCTCCTGTACCTGGATGTCTGTTTCCTTCCTTAGGTTAGGGAAGTTTTCATCTATTATTTCTTGAAATAGATTCTCTGCCCCCTTGTCTCGCTCTTCTCCTTCCGGGACACCTATAACACGGATGTTAGTGCGCTTGATGTTGTCCCAGAGGTCCCTTAGACTGTCCTCACTCTTTTTAATTCTTTTCTCTTTTACCTGTTCACCTTGGGTAATTTCTTCTAGTCTTTCTTCCAGCTCACAGATCCGTTCTTCTGTATCCTCTACTCTGCTTTTGAGTCCCTCTAATGAGTTTTTCATTTCCAGTATTGTATTCTTCATTTCTGATTGGTTCTTTTTTATATCTTTCATTTCTTTGTTGACATTCTCACTAAGTCCATCTATTCTTCTCCCCAGATCAGTGAGCATCCTTAACACTCTTAGTTTGAACTCTCTGTCGGGTAGGTTGCTCATTTCTGTTTCACTAAGTTCCTTTTCTGGGGTTTTGTCCTGTTCCCTTACTTGGAATGTATTCTTTTGCCTCTTCATTTTGCCTCTTTCCCTGTGCTTGTGTCTACGTATTAGGTAGGTCAGCTACGTCTCCTGCTCTTGGATAGGTGACCTTATGTAAGTGATGGCTTAGGAGGCTTCCAGTGTGCTTCCCTCAGTTCTCAATGTTCCAGGGGTGACCCCTATGTGGGCTACGTGTATCCTTCTGCTGTGGCATGTTTGCTCTCCCTGTAGGCGCCCAGGGAGGCTGAGTTATGCTCCTGGCCAGCTGTTGTAATGCTCAGCTGCTTGTAGTTGTTGTGGGCCCTTCAGTCTCTTTATCAGCTGTGGGGATCCCCAGCACAGTTGGCTGCAAGTTCTAATACCACATTTGTGTTGCAGTATTTCTTTTAAGTGAGTAGGCCCCCACCGTGGCAGGTTGTTAGGCTCAGGGCCTTACAATTGCTGTATGCCTCTAGCCTATTAGGTCTCTTGTCAGCTCTCTGAGGATTGCAGCTGGGTGGGGCTGGCCTCAGGCACAGGAGCACCCAATTGTTTCAGGTTTTGGAAGGTGGAGCAAACCTCCTATGTGGGTCTTTGAGAAGTACAAGTCTTCTGTGGCTGAGAAGCCCTGCCGCCCACAGGTCCACACACACAGTCAACACAGTCCTGCCCCATGTGGCGCCCGACCTCCCCAAGTGGACCCAGTCTCTCCACGGCGGGAGCCCCACACACTCCGCCACCGCCTCACACTCTCCACCCGCTCCTCGTGCACACCCTGCCCCGCTCAAGTCAGCCCAGCTGCCAGGCTGCAGAGAATCCAGTCACCAATCTATGCAGGCCCACACGTTGCCTGAGGGCTTGTTGTTGGGTGGGGCCAGTCTCTAGGGTGGGCTGCCTGCCCTGGCCGAGCCGGATTAAATCGGTGCTCTAGCGGGTGGGGCAGACCCTGGGCGAGCAGGCCCCAGGGAGAACTCCAATGGCGTCTGTGTCAGCACGCTCACACCAGGCCACAACAATGGCCGCCGCCAATGTCCCAGTCCCTGGAGAGGTCTCACCCCTCACCGAGATGCACTCAGGGCCTATTAGGTGAGTCTCTTGTCACCGAAGCACTGTGCACCTTTCTTTCTGGTGATTTTAGGATGCTTTCTGGAACGGGTGAGTTTGTGCGCAGGCCCTTTAAGAGCCAGTTTTAGTTTCTTTGTGAACCGGGTTTTCTGGGGGTGCTACCCAATGCTTTAGTAGCAGGCAAAGTCAGGTATTATGCCGCTGGTCTCAATTGTGCTGGGTCCACAAAATGCCCACAGCGGGGGCGCTCCCCGGCTCAGGGCCCCGCGCCTCCAGGGAGGCTGCGTACCTGTGAGCTGCTCCCGGCGGCAGTGAAGCTGGCGTTTTTCCTCTCCAGAAGGGAGTCTCTGCCTCTTCTACCCCAGCTAGGATTGTCTGTTGTTGCAGGAGTTCCTCTTATCCAGTTTTCAGTTCTGTCTCAGGGGTAATTTTTCCACGAGTAGTTGTAAATTGGCTGTGTCCACGGGAGGAGGTGAGTTCAGAGTCTGCCTACGCCGCCATCTTGACTCCGCCCCCCATATATCTTTTCCAATTAGTGTTTTCATTTTCTTCAGCTACATACCCAGAAGTGGTATTGCTGGATCATATGGTAGTTGTATTTTTAATTTTTTACGGAACCTCCATCATGGTTGCACTAATTTACATTCCCACCAGCAGTGCAAGAGGGTTCCCTTTTCTCCACATCCTTGCCAACACTTGTTATTTGTTGTCCTTTTGATAACAGCCATTCTGACAGGTGTGAGGTGATATCTCATTGTGGGTTTGATTTGCATTTCCCTGATGATTAGTGCGGTTAGCACCTTTTCGTGTATCTGTTGGCCATTTGCACATCTTCTTCGGAAAAATGTCTATTCAGGTCCTCTGCCCATTTTTTAATTGGAATATTTGTCTTTTTGATATTGAGTTGTATGTGTTCTTTTATATTTTGGATATTAACCCCTTATTGGATATATCATTTGCAAATATATTCTCCAATTCAGTAGGTTGCCTTTTTCTTTTGTTGATGGTTTCGTGTGCTGTGCAAAACCTTTTTAGTTTCATGTAATCCCATTTGTTTATTTTTGCTTGTGTTGCCCTTGCCTGAGGAGACATATCCAAAAATATTTAAGACCAATGTCAAAAAGTTTACTACCTATATTTTCCTTTAGGAATTTTATGGTTTCAGCTCTTAAGTCCTTATCCATTTTGAGTTAATTTTTGTGTATGGTGTAAGATAATGGACTACTTTCCTTCTTTTGCATGTGGCTGTCCAGTTGTCCCAACACCATTTGTCGAAGAGACTTTCCTTTCTCCATTGTGTTCTTGGCTCCTTTGTCGAAAATTAGCTGTCCACAGATGCGTGGGTTTATTTCTGGCCACTCTATTCTGTTCCATGGATCTGTGTGTCTGTTTTCGTGCCAGTACCATGCTGTTTTGATTACTATAGCTTTGTAGTATAGTTTGAAATCAGGGAGTGTGATACCTTTCTTCTCCTTTCTCAGGACTGCTTTGGGTATTTAGGGTCTTTCGTGGTTCCGTACAAATTTTAGGATTATTTGTTCTAGTTCTGTGAAAAATGCCATTGGTATTTTAACAGGGGTTGCATTGAATCTGTGGATTGTTTTGGGTAGTGTGGACATTTTAACAATATTAATTCTTCCAATCCATGAGCATGGTATATCTTTCCATTTATTTGTGTCATCTTCAATTTCTTTCATTAGTGTCTTATAGTTTTCAGTGTGCAGGTCTTTCCCCTCCTATGTTACACTTATTTCTAGGTATTTTATTCTTTTTGATGTAATTGCAAATGGGATTGTTGAACATGGATGGATCTACAGGGTATTATGCTAAGCAAAATAAGCCACACAGGGAAAGAACACCATATGACTTCCCTTATATGTGAAATCTAAAAAAAAACAAATGAACAAACAAAACAGAAACAGACTCACAGATATAAAGAACAGATTAGAGGTTGCCAGAGGGGAGGGGGCAGGGCGGTAGGGGGAAGGGTAGAATAGGTAAAGGGGATTAAGAGGTACAAACTATCAATTATTTAAATTAGTCCCGGGTATGTAATGTACAGCATAGGGAATATAGTCAACAATATTGTAATAACTTTGTATGATGACAGATGGTAATTAGTCTTAGGGTGATCATTTGGTAACATAAATAGATGTGGAATTACTGTGTTGCACACCTGAAACTAATACAATATTGTATGTAAACTATATGTCAATTAGGAAAAAAAACCTCTTTATGACCCAACCCCTAACGACTTCTGTGACCTCATCTTGTACTACTTTCTTCCATGCCCACCCTGCTCTGGCCTCACAGGCCTTCTCTCAGTTCCTAGAACACTCCAAGCTGGTTCCCCCTGATCTTCCCATGACCAGCTCCTTTACATTATTCACATCTCAGAATTATTACCTCCTCAGACAGACCTTTTCTGACACTTGAATTAATTCGTGACACTTCTCAGCACTTAATGTTTCTCTCCTATTTCTTTGTTTATTGATTAATGGTCTCTCTGCCCTACTAACACATAAGTTCTATGGGGACCAGGACCGTATCTGTTGGTTTGCCCTTAAAGGGACAGAGCAGGCCCAGGATTCCAGAGCAGGACTGTGTGATGTCAGAGCCTGCTCATAACCTCTACCCTGCCCATGATCTGTGCTCCACAGATTTCTGTCACATTATTATTGACTAATGAACATTTTTATAAAATAGATTCTTTCTCCTTTTCAGAAATAAAAGCTGTAATCAAACTTCAGTTTATTTGAGGGTAGGAAGAGAAGTGTGAGATTTTTCTTTCTAGAAACAAAAATATTTTTTCCTGTCTTCACAATTATTGAGTGTATGATAGTTTCTGAGGGAAACTCAGTGCTATTTCCTCTTCTTGAATTAGAAGTTCTCTCTCCTCAGTGGTTACTGAGTCTCTATTGAAAACTCTTGGAATAAATGAAGCTGTGTGGATGCAAAGTACTAATTAAGACTTTTCCTAATTGCTTCATTGTGTGGCAAAATGAAGACAATTGTGAAGTGATTATATTGTTTTACTCAGCAAGCAAGGTCTGTGACTCAAACTCTCTTTTATTGGGCTGTTCACACTCTAAAAAATGACATTTACTAACCAATCACAAACAAAACACGTCTGACTTAGGAAATTGTGCACAGAAAATATTTCTTAAAACCATTCCATTGAAATTTACAGTAAAATCTGTTTTCCAGTAAACGCTATTATAGTTTGTTGAATTTTCTTACCAATGCAAAAAACCTCTTCTATTTGTTTGAAACCTTATAATTGAAAATATTTCTAACATGGGTCTTAACAAGGATTGTCTTTGGGGGGGTTTGACTAGAGGTGAAGTTTTTTCCTCTTTTTGCTTTCTGTACTTTTAGGATTTTCTAAAATGAGTACACATTATATTTATAATGTGTAAAGAATTTTATAAAATATTTTAACATAAGTTAAATCTAGACATCTTCCTATATTTGTAAGTAACCTGTTGTAAAATAAGTCAACTTTCTTGGCCTACTGGGTCAGACTATAATATTTTTAACTTTGTTGTTTAAATAAGTTTTGTTTTAAAGAATATGGTATTATTTTCTTCTACTACCTCTTTGCCTTAGTCTTTAAAACTGACAATGTCATATCAAATATTTCCTATTATCTTTGAGTTAGGTAATTTGTATAGGATTCAGTGAGGCATAAGTGAGATTTTGTGTTTATGATTTTTAAGCTATAATTCACTCAATGTAATTGAATGTGTCTTTATTAGAATCAATTCTGATCAGCATAAAAGCCAGAGAAAGGAAGAACATCTTAAACAGTAAGAATAATTTCTCTTACTGACTGATTTCTAATTCAGACTTATAATTCTGGAAATTAATTTCTCTTAGAATTATAGAGTTAAAGGGACTTGAGAGACCCTCTCGTCCATCCCCATCATTAAAAAAATTTTTATTAGTTTTTTATTGAGGTAACACTGGTTTATAACATTATATAAATTTCAGGTGTACATCATTATATTCCGACTTCTGTATAGATTACGTCGTGTTCACCACCAAAAGTCTAGTGGCCATCGGTCACTGTACAAATGTGCTTCTTTACCCCTTTCACCCTCCCCCCACCTCGTTCCTCTCTCGTAACCGTAAATCTATTCCCTGTATCTATGTCTTTGTTGTTGTTGTTTTTTTATCTTCCACATATGAGTGAAATTATATGGTATTTGGCTTTCTCCTTCTGACTTATTTCGCTTAGCATAACACCCTCAAGGTCCATCCATGTTGTCACAAGTGGCAGAGAACAAGACAGAGAGGTGTTTCAAGGTCCCATGGCTAATGTAGGCTGAAATCTCATTTGTGCACTGGGGTTTTTCATATTTTCCACAGACCTTTACCCAGACGCCAAAAGGTGGTAAAGGATGTATCTGTCCTAATCAAATAGTCTTGGTGGAAGCTGCATTCAATTAAAACACAATTAAATGATAGAAACTTTCTAGAAAAATTGATAATATGTGCCGTGTTCCTTAAAAATTAGTTTATTCCCTTTGACCTAGTAATTTCACTTTTAAGAACTTCTCCTAAGAAGATAATTCAATTTGGACAAATGTTTATGTACAAGGATGTTTATCACAGCATTATTTTTAGTAAGAAAATAACTGAAAACCTTGTTCAGCAGTAAAGGAATGCTTATCTAGCTGAGATAGTAAGTGGCCCATTAAACATCCCATTAGTAATGTATATTTAATGACCTTGGAAAATGTTCTTGATATTTGTTACGGTAAAAAATGATATAAAGCCAAATACACAATTTGATCCCAATTTTGTTAAATATGTATATGCTTAGGTAAAAACAACATGTAAGCTAATATGTAAAATAAACCAATATGTAATTTTTTATTATCTTTATCTTACCACTATTTTCCAAATATTTTTCAGTTGTCATGACTGACAATTAAGAGAGAAAAATATAAACATCACATTTAAAATATATATACAAAATAACTATAAACTTAAGATGTGGCCATCATAGAAGAAAGAGCACTGCAATAGAAGTAAAATACTGAGTTCTCAGGTTCGTTTTGCCACTGTCAAGCTATGTATCTTTACGTAAATGCTTTTGTCTGTTTAAGCCTTAGCTTCTGTTTCTGTAAAGAGGAGTTGAAAGTAGCCAGTCTTCCTTCCAGATCTAAAACTAGATTTGATAAATTACTTAGAATCCTTTTCCATTGTAAAGAAGCTCATAGGTCATAGTAAATAAATGTGTAATATAAAATTAATTTTATGAATCTCTCTTATGGAATTCAAACTAATTGCCACTGTTTGCCTTTGGGCCTCTTAGTGACTGGGTGTCCTCTGTTACAGATCGCTACTGAAGCAATAGAAAACTTCCGAACTGTTGTTTCTTTGACTCGGGAGCAGAAGTTTGAAGATATGTATGCACAGAGTTTGCAAGTCCCATATAGGTAATAACCACTGAAGAGTGGGAGGGGAGAGTGGGGAGTTTTTCAATCATCAGATTTCTTTTCAGGGTGATTACTTTGGCTGAAAGGTAGGGAACAAGTGGAGAAACTACTGGAAGGGAACCAATTGGGAAGCACTTGTAATTATCCAGAGAGAAATCACAAGGCGCTGACCTAAGGCAGGGGCATCTCTGAGGTAGAAGCTGTAAGAGCAGGTAACTGATGGGAAGGGAGAGAGAGGATGTTGAGAATGACGCTCCGATGCCACGTTTGGATAAGGACCCTATTATTTGCTCTCGTTGGAAATGAGTTCTTTATGGAACATGAAATTTGAGGTATCTCTTGGACCCGAGGACGTGGTGCTTCTTGAGTTTGCCTTCCCTTCCTCTCTTTACTCTTCTCCAGTGGACCTTCTGTTCTTCCTTTGATGAACTCATCCAGTGAGGGCTGTGAAAAGTGATGTGAACATAAGCAAGCCTAACCTCTGAGTCTAGTTTCTTCTGTGGTGAAAGGAGAAAGCTGGACTTTATTGATGAATTTTCAAAGTTTTTTTTTTAATGATAGTAGAGCCTTTTTTTCTGAAAAAAATTTTATTTGAAATCCCAATATATGAAACAGATAAAAGCAGAGTTGATCTGGTTGAAACAGGAGTTGATGGCCCAGAGGGCTGCCCACTCACCAGCCTGACTCCACATTGCCCAGTTCCACGTGGCTCAGAAAATCCACGAATGTTAACTCCTTTGTGAAGCCTTCTCTAACTCCCCCAGAGAGTAAAGTGCTACCTCCTTTCTTCCCATAACATTTTATTCACAAGCTACTTCCACTGCATAAATTATAATCCAACTTGATCCCTGGGTTCCCCAGGGCAAAAAAGTGCCTGATTCCTCTGTGTCGCCCAGCGTGGTCCCTGCAGCTGGTAGGTATTGGGCAAATGTTTGCTGAATGAATGTTTACTATAGAGCACATACATGTTATATGTCCAAGACGGGGGAAAAGGGAAGGAACTTCTATTTATTAATCCCTAACAGGCTCTTCATGTTTTCCTTGGCTCATTTTAACTTTACCTCAACACTCTGAGGTGTGTGTGGTTAATCCTCCATTAGGCAGTTTCCTAAATTTTCACAAGTAGTCAAGTGAGGACCAAACTCAATGTTTTTGAAACTAAACCCATTTTTGTTTCCCTTGGCTCCATGCCCCACTGCTAATGTATCAAATGCTGTGTTTTAGGCACTGAGAAATGAAAGTGAAGTAAGTTTCAAAATGTCTTCTTTTCAGAAACTCCTCGAGGAAAGCACACATCTTTGGAATCACATTTGCCCTCACCCAGGCAATGATGTATTTTTCCTATGCTGGCAGTTTCCGGTTTGGTGCCTACCTGGTGGCACATCAGTTGATGAGCTTTCAGAATGTACTTTTGTAAGTATCGAGTTAATATTTACGATTAAACTCTGGAAATAAAACCAAGGTGAACATTCTTCATGTCTGGATAGAAAACCTTACTGTGAAGCTTCATGAAGACATCTGATGATTCAGAAGGTGGCATTTTGCCTCTGAGTCTCCATGTGTTATCACTGAAGCACCCCATTTCATTTGGGGGATCAGTGACTTCCCCACACCCCAGTACTGACTCACACATTTGACCTTTCTGAATCTCTGGCTAGGTGGGGTAGTGATTCAATAAGGGGTTTCCAGAAGGCCTTGGTATTTGGGAAGAAGCCAAAACCTGAGCCAAGTGCCTGACTGGCTCCTTTTAAAGGAGCCTCTGAACAGGCAGGTAAAGAACAGGTGTGGAGCACTGAGTTCTGCAAGGCCTGGGAGATTCCAGGATAAATTTGCTTTCCTTGATAAAAAAGAGCAGCTAGAAGGTGAGAGGTGGAGAAATTCAGAAATGACAAAGGAAAAGCTAGATTGGGATTTCTGCTACATCTCTGTGAATGCAGAAAATTGTACCTCAGTCATGGGGAAAACAGGCCTGGACTTACTTATACTCTAAAGCGCTCAAATATGCAGTCTGGTCGTGAAAAGTGTGTGTAATCTTTCTGAGCATCTAGATTTGGTGATGGGTGAGATTCTGCCCTTTGATAGCGACCATAATTAGTGGTAATACAGTTTTACATTTAAAACAGAATCATCTAAGCCTGGCAATATAATGTGTTAGTATAATATTTCCATCCTATTTAGGCACCGACTTGTACTTGCATTATAGTTTGCTCAGGATGACCCCAACAGAAGATTTAAAATTTCCACTATTTATTAATATCTCTGTCTGAAAAATGATATGCAGCTGCTACTTATGACTATGACCAAAAGA
Source organism: Ceratotherium simum simum (assembly GCF_057802395.1). Lineage (NCBI taxonomy): Eukaryota > Metazoa > Chordata > Mammalia > Perissodactyla > Rhinocerotidae > Ceratotherium > Ceratotherium simum. Next base: position 32,788,663 of record NC_141900.1, read on the forward strand.
TCAAAACCAGGATCATTGGCATAGGGGCTTTCATTAGATAATTATTTGATATATTGCTTTACTCCAGGGTAAGGCATTGAACTGATGAAAGTTGCTGACACTTGGGCGTTTTGATTCGGAAAATCAATCTTCCAAGTAAAGGAAAGGGGAGGCCTGTCTGAAGAGCAGTCCATTTTAAAAAGATCCCACAGGTCTAAATAATAACAAGCCCAAGATTAACCATGTGTGTGATTTATTTAGAGCTATTTAAAAAAAAGAAAAGACGCTGTGTGTTACATTAACACAGGCCTAGAGTCGAGGGGAGAGGACACGATGGACTCAGGATTAGTATGGGAGGGTCCCCAAGTGCTATGTGAGTTCCAGGCCCACTGTTTAAAAAGGCACGTGGATAATTGCATCCAGAGGAGGGCAGCTGGAATGTTGAGAGTGAAAGGAGTTATCAAAGAGGCCAAGGGCTTTTTTAACAATATTCCAGTACTTGAAGGGCCGTATCATGCAAAAGGAGGTACATTTTTCTTCAATTTGAAAAAGAACTTTTTAACAATAGACTTACTTGATCACACTTGCTACTTCCTAAAACAAAGGATGGAAGCCAACTTAGGAGAAGTGTCTGGGCACAAACATTGAGAGTTGGACTTGACATCTTGTGACATCTTCCCAACTTGAAGCTGCTCTGATTCCCACGTCATAGATTAAGAATACTGACGCATCTTGAGAGCAGCATGAAATCTAGCTCTGTAAGGAACTCTGTCTTGGCTGTCTAGCTCAGAGGTGTTCTAAGAATGTGACGTAATGAGCATCACTGCCTATATCCAGTATTGATTGCCACAGTAATGCTGCATAACCACCAACCACTAAACCCAGTGAAATACAATAATAAACATTTATTTTTGCCCACAAGTCTATGGGTCAGCTGGGCAGTTCTGCGTTGGACATAGTGGATCTCAGCTAAGTTCACTCATGTGTGCAGTGAGCTACGAGCTAGTTGGCTTGGCCCACACAGCTATCCTCCATCTGTGCCTTGTTCCCTAGCAGGCTAGGCATGTAGTAGTGGCAGAGAGAGACAGAAAAACATACCAGGCCTCTTGAGTCATTGGCTTGGAACTAGCAACAGTCACTTCCACCACATCCTGTTGGCTGAAGCAAATCACAAGGCCAACCCAGATTCCAAGGGTAGGAAAACAAATTCCAGTTCTTAAATGGAGGAGCTGCAAAGTCACTTTACAAGAAGGTGAGGATACAGACAGAGATGAAAAATGGGCCATTTTACAGTCAATCTATTACACTGGGATGAACTTAATAAGGAAAAGTATTGTATTTCTAAACTTCTGTTTTGTAATTGTTGAGACAATGCTCTCTGGTTGTAGAAGTATCAACTTTCTAGCTTTGCAGTCATAACTTGTTGCACACGTTTTGTCTTTGTTTTCTGCAGGGTATTCTCAGCTGTTGTCTTTGGTGCCATGGCAGTGGGGCAGGTCAGTTCATTTGCTCCTGACTATGCCAAAGCCAAAGTGTCAGCAGCCCACATCATCATGATCATTGAAAGAACCCCTGTGATCGACAGCTATAGCACCGAAGGCCTACAGCCAGTGAGTTTGATGCTTTGGTTGTATAATCTGCTCCTAACTGACCAATGAAATTTTCTAAGAGAAAATTTAATAAAATGTGTGCTTTTTTATTTGCTGGTAATAAAATGAAACTTTCTAGATCATTGGTTCATTTTAGTAAGTGCTAATAATATATGTTAATATCCAGTATTTCTGTATAACAAAGCAACAGGGGGATAGAAATATTGCCAATTTATAAGCAAATCCTGTTAAAGGCTTTTATTATATGTAGGTTACTCTGTTCTTGGGAACAGATTTGAGTTATATTTGTATTGTATTAACAATGCATACTATGAAAACACTGACCCTTTTACATCTTATTGATTACATTCTAGCAGTTACAAATGAATCCTAATTGTTACACAAGTTCACTACCTTCTGACACCTGGTGGTGGAGGGGCTTGACTATGCAATGAGTTTACAGATTGACAGAAAGTTTACTTTTATTGTTCTCATTTTAGAATACAGTGGAAGGAAATGTGACCTTTAATGAAGTCGTGTTCAACTATCCCATTCGACCAGATGTCCCAGTGCTTCAGGGGCTGAGTCTCAAGGTGAAGAAGGGCCAGGCAGCTTGCCCTGGTCGGCAGCAGCGGCTGTGGGAAGAGCACAGTGGTCCAGCTCCTTGAGAGATTCTATGACCCCTTGGCTGGAACAGTGGTGAGCACACTTTCTCATTGAGCTCATTTCAGGTTTTCATCATCTTAATACCTCGTCTATTTAATTCTTGTCTATAGACCATGGTTTTTCAAACCTTTAAACAACACTCCCACTTAAAGGCTGACATCCTAGATAGGGTCTCCACTCTGTGTGCTGATCTTCTCCAGGCTCTCTCTCAACACTGCCCCTCTACCCTCTTTTGCAAGCAGCCTTTTTACCACCCATCTCCCTTCCCTTGGTTAGGTTTCAGCTTGCATGAGAAGATCCACGAAAAAGTGAAGTAGCCAAGATAGAGGAGAGGTGCTAAGAGAGACAAATAATATGGGAGCCGAGGATGGGGAGGGTTTCAACAAGGAGAAGGTAATCAGCAATGACAGGTGCTAGGGACAGATAGGAGTAGGATGAAGACTGAAAAAGACATGATAGGATTTAGCAAATAATGGGCTAATTCTGAGATTTAAAGAATTCTCAGTGAAGTGGTGGTGAGTAGAACAGTTTAGCATGGCTAGGGTATGGTGAGGAAATGGAGCTGGAGTGTAAACTATCGGGAAGATCAAAGGTGAAAGAAAGGCAAATAACAGCCACTTGAATGGGGAGGCAGAATCCAGGGAAATTGTTTAGGAGGTGGAATTTTGAGCAGGTTTATAGCTGAGGATGAGATAAAACCATTGGTGGAGAGAGGGCATTGAAACACCTTTTAAGGAGAAAACAGCAAAAGTGAGATCAGCAAATTTGGGCATCACACAAAGAATACAGAGAGATTCCGTTTTGTTTCTGCAGTAAGAGATTAAGTGAAGGGTCAGATTTATTCATTCCAACATTCAAGACGATCTTGACTCAGTGCCTCTCAGGGACTGTCTCAGGTACTGAGATAGGAGTCTTGAAGGGAGTAGTGAAATTTTAAATGATTATAATGGAGAATAGGAACAGACTCAAATTAGGAAGGAATAGAATTTATAGCAAGAAATTTTCATTATGTACGCATTTAGTTATTGGTTGTATTCAGAAGTGATATTAAAAATATGACACAACTGGAATAGCATGGGCACCAGATCAACCAGAATGGATAGCTGTTCCATGTAGTCATAATGATGCCCAGCTCCATATGGGCCCTTCTTGCACAGATGACTGATGTGAAAATAGAACTTTTTCAGCCTGTAGTCCAGGGCTCTACTTCCCCACAGCAATCATGGTTACTCATAAATATTTTTATTGTATTCAAAGACACTTGTGCTTTTACTCAGTCCATTCTCTTCCATAGCTACATAAGCTTTGATCCTTGTGTTTACTACCTTGTCTTTATTTTTTGTGAATTCTGATTTGATGCTTCAATTTTGTGGTTAAAGTTTGAACAAAGGACTCTAAATGAAGACCTCGCTGACAAATGTAGCAATTAGAGGAGGAGATGTTAGCTCTCAGACACTGATTATAGTCTTTAACAGGCGTGTATTAAACAACGTGTTAAATGTTGAGCTCTAATGAGTTACAGGGTATGGTGTCCACCCTGAAAGACTTTAACTGAAGAGATGGGGCAGATACTTCCATGAGTGAGATTAAAGAAGATAGGCCTAGAGCTGGCTGCATGAGGGGGACAGTCAAGAACGTCATTTGATGCCAGAGATGTGAGCTGTGGTTGATCGTGATTTGTCCCCAATGTCCCTATAGGCGAGTTTGGCTGAAATAGGAGATTTAATTAGAGCTGTGGTTCTCAAATTTTTGATTATTAACCACTTAGGAATGACAAAAACTCTCAGGAGCCACCTTACTGCACTCACAGTCACTTTAGTGGAAAAAACAGTGATAACAGAGTGCTGGAGCTGAAAACAACAGTGGTACACAGTACAGTAATTAAAGAAAGTAAAGAAATTAATGATTATTCTACACATACAGAAACACAAGGAGAAGATAATTAAAATCATGGACCATATCAGTTATGGTTCAGCGTAGGAAACAGAAGCTGCTCTAGGTATTTCAAGTAGATTAATATTTAATAAAGGAGTTAAGTGCTTACAAAATCATCAGAAAGGGCTGGAAGAGTAGATGTAAAAAGTGAAAGTAAATGCTCTGGCCATTCATATCACAGCACTGCAGCTGGGATTTTATGGCCAGGAAGTTGCAGAAAATTATGCAATGCCACATCTGCTCAGACCTGAAGACACAAGTCCAGAGTCTGGCTGTTGCAAAAACTCCCGTCTCCCAGAACACGTGTTAGCTTACCACGGCTGCTACAGAGAATTGGGCTCTGCCTTCCAGATTTTCACAATGCATCTCACTGGTAGAACCTCAATTACTTGCAGAACCAGAAGGAAGTCTGGAACATAAGTTTTTAGCTTTGCAGTCCCTTGATGTATGGAAGGGCAGACATAGGAGAATGTGGAAACGAATGCTGAGTGCATAGGACGATTACCTTCTCAAGACAACACTGATAATGCACTGAAAACAGTGTCCTCAGCTGTGGTAGGAATACGATTATCTGCTCCTGTGCATTTGCACTAGAGCTTTGAAACACTGCCAAGTGGTGCACAGCAGCCAGACTTCTTAGTGGAAATGTCCCAATAAACACTAGTAAATGTGCCAAGTTTCGTTTATGAATATCAATTAGTAACCCTTAATAAGTCAGTAGGTTACTAGTAATGAGTTCTTATTGCCAGGTAAAAATCAGTCTGTGGATCTGAGGCATCATTTGATCATAAGAACTGAAGAAAGGACTTGATCCTGAGGTCAGGAAATTCTCCTGACCATCAGTGGGCCTTGAATCATACTTTGAGAAACAGTGACCTGTGGAGGTTCTCAAACTGGTATGTATCATCATGACCTAGAGAGCTCATGAAGGACACAGCCACCCTGGCTCATTCAAGTAGGTTAGGGCCTGACCTTTTAAATTTACAATCTTCCCAGGTGATTCTGATGCCAATCATAGTTGGAGAACCACTGAACTGATCAGTTTGAAAGGTTGGGGTTAAACTGCAGAGAGTTTTGGAAACTGAAGCTACGGAAATATGTACAGAGGAGAGGTTCCAACTTTTGTGGTGCCTGAAAGTTATACAATTTTACGGACTCTACTTAAAAGAATACAAAGTTATGAATAAAAAAATAGGTAGAAAAGTGAATATTTGCTTATAATGAAAAAAAAAATCACAACAAAATAATGAAACCTTCAAGATTCTGTTTAGGCAGGGTATCATCAGTGGTACCGGAAGAGCTTTCTGACTGCAGCCTGGCCTCTCTCCCACCAGAACACTGTTCAACTCCCAGCATGCATCTGTAATTGAGGGCCCTTGAAGCTTAAGCTTCCTTAGCTTCACTGTCAAATCACCTCTGGTTTGGGTCTTACCCTGACCTTCCCTTTCTCCCTTCTCTTGTCCCTCCCACACACCACCAGAGTCCTCTGTCCCTCTTTGGTTACAGTTAGAAGCCTGTTGTCTTTGTCTGGGTATTACCCAGAGGGTCCCTGGACTAAGATGGGGACATTCTTCTTTTGAGGGAGGTCAGAAAATATCTTTCAATTATGAGACACTTGTGTTACCAGAACCCAACCTATAGTGTGTAGATCCAATCCTAGCTCCCCAGTTACTAACTGTGTGACCTTGCACAAGTTCCTTAACTTTGCTCATTTCCTTATTTTTAAATTGCAATTAATATCACACCTACCTCACAAGGATTATTATGAAGATTAAACAAGAGAATCTATAAGACATGCTATCACAGGTCCTAGAATATATCTAGCACTCAATAACTCATCTATAATCTTTATTCCAGAGTAAATATATATAGCAGAGTAATATATATTTAACATTTGATTTTGCTAGTGGCAGTAAGCAGTAGATTCAACAATCTAGAATAGAGATAGCTAGTCATTTTAATTTGGCCTTACATTATTATTACCAATGTGTTTATTTTCCTAGTTAAGTTTTTATTTAGGCAGTAGCTTTTGAGCAGTTTTCACTGATTTCCCAGAGTTTCTTTTGTCTTCCCTCAGACCACCACCCATGCCTCAGCCTAAGAAGCTCTGCATTGATCTGTTTTTACATTTTCGGCTTCTAAACACGTCTTCCTAAAGAAAAAGGAATTCTTCAGCTAACACAGGTTTTAAATACTTTGCAAATCCAGTGTATCTTGTGGGGATAAAGGAGGCCTAAGAGTGTTACTATATTCAGTGTGACGGAGAGACTCATTAAAACTTGCTAAGATTATTGAAATTTGTCTGATGATATTACCTAGGCAGTGTCTACTTTCCTCCCAGGGCATAAGCCTAGAAAAAGAAAAAGAAAAAAACAACCAATCACTCCTTCTTTCCTCAAATTTCCATTTCTCAAGTACAGTGTTCTATCTAACAAGATCTGCTGTTTAGCCACATCCTTGTATGGTTTTCCTGCCTCTCTCCAGCCTCTACTTTCCACCTTCAATTGACACTGTAAGGAAGCCTGGAGCACAGATGCTCGGAATAGTCTCCATGGCAACTGGGCTTGGTACTAATAAGGTCATGGCTGTGCTTTCCATTCCTGCACCTGCCAGCTTCACAAACAAGCTGTGCTCCTGCAGCAAAGAGTGTACCTTACCCCTGGCCAGCTGTCTCCCAGAGGTGCCCAGCCAGGCACACAGGATACAGCGAGTATATACAGCTCAGTATATACTCATCACCTCTATTAGTACAGCTCAAAGCTGAGTCACTGATGTCTTCTTCAGAGGGGATGAACAACTCTCTCACTTGAATGCCAGACTTCTCCTGCAAAGTAGATCTTTTGGGCAGGCATACCTGCATCAGAGAGTAAGGATTTTTAACAGCAAGGCTGTAAAGGGCACTCCCCAGGCTTCTGCAGGATAATCAAGGGAGCCAGGTCAGTAGAAAAAGGGCAGCCTCTCCTTCCCACTCCCTTGGCTCAGCATTGTAGATGTTCGTCCATCCTTTCATCCACCTGTATTCCAAGTATATCACACACACCCAGTTACAAACCGCTGACAGTCTTGAGCACATCCTCTGTGCCCAGCACTGTGCTAAGTGGGGTCACTTACATGATCTCATTTAATCCTCAATTCTGTGAGTTTAGGAATTATCATCATTCCTGTTTTACCGACAAGGAAACAGAAATTAATTCACTGTCCCAAGATCAACAACTACAGATATAGCAGCCACCCTCCCACACTCATTTCTATTCCATTTAACTGCTGCATCTGATTCCTCAAAAACTTCCTGATCATAAATATCTCAGGTCAGAACAGAAACCTCACCAGAAACCTATTATGTGGTCATAGTAGTTATTTATTTCCACCCTGATCTTGGCTACTTTTCCTGTGAAAAACTGATAGATAAGAATAAGGATACCAGGATACATTCCAGAAATATAATGCATCATCTAGTTTCCTGTGGCTGCTGTAATAAATTTACCACAAATTTAGTGGCTTAAAACAACATAAATTGATTATCTTACAAGTTCTGGAGGTCAGATGTCCAAAATGGGTCTCACCAGGCTAAAATCAAGGCATCAGCAGGGCTGTGTTTCTTCTGGAGGCTCTAGGAGACAGTTCTTTTTCTTGCCTTTTCTAGCTCATGGCCTCTTCCTCCATCCTCAAAGCTAACAATTACTGGTCAGTTGTCACCAAGGTAAGGTCTGCTGCCCGATTGCAGAAGCCAATACCATGGCACTGGCTTTTGAGAAAGAAAGGCTTTATTGTGAGGTCGACCAGCAAGGACACAGGAAGCAAGGCTCTCAAATCTGTCTCTGTGATCCAAGCTTTCAGGGTGAAATTTAAGGAGTTAGGGCTATTAAGCAGTAGCTGGACCCACGTAAGCTGATTAGCTAGTCTCGAATCAGTCCATAAGCAAGCTACTTGGTCTGCTGGAAGCCACATTTTCCTTACTGAAGGACTTCTTGCTTTGTAAAGAGCTCAGGTGGCAACATTTCTGAAGATTCTTGGTTCTGGGGTCATCCTGGGGCTTTGGGTTCCCACCGGGCACAGGTGTACTGCTGTCTCTGTTACTGAGCAAAGTTTGATTAATCAACAACCTGTTTTAAGGAAGCAACACTACTTTAAGCTAGCCAATGTTTTATTTGCTGTTTCAGAGTCTTTCTCATACTGCACCACTCTGATACTCATTCTCCTGCCTCCCTCTTCCACAGTTACGGATCCTGATGATTACACTGGGCCCACATGGATAATCCAAAATAATCTCTTACTTGGAGGTCAGCTGATTAGCAACCTTAATTCCATCTGCTACCTTAATTCCCTCTTGCCATGTAACATAACATACACCCAGGTCTCATGGATTAGAACATGGATATCTTGGGGTGGGGGGCATTATTCTGTGCAGCACGTGCATATATCAGAAACCAGGGTTAAAACAGAAGAAACATGACAGTTCCTCAAAGCATAAAATTATGACCTTATTCAATTAACCTTGACAATCCAAACTAAAAACAACAACAAAGGGCACTCTCACAGTAACTTGGCAATTTTAATGTATGAAACAATGATATTAATCTTGCTAAATTCACAATGTGCTGGTCCTGAAGTGGATCTGTGACCTCTTCTTTTCAGCTAATTGACGGCAAAGAAATAAAGCACCTGAACGTCCAGTGGCTGCGAGCACACCTGGGCATCGTGTCCCAGGAGCCCATCCTGTTTGACTGCAGCATTGGTGAGAACATCGCCTACGGAGACAACAGCCGGGTCGTGTCACAGGAAGAGATTGTGCAGGCAGCCAAGGAGGCCAACATACACCGCTTCATCGAGACACTGCCTGATGTAAGTCTCTCTCCAAATTAGGAGCCCAGGAGCATGTGGCAGCCTCCGTGGCCTATAGTTTGATTTCTAAAGGGCTGGTTTCCCAAAGGTGAAGAGAAATGAGCAACCAAAACACACACCCATCTGTAAACAAGCATCTGGCTACACTTCCCGTCCCCATTCGATGTTCACGTTTTTGGCTCATCACCCAGCTTACTCCTGTGAGCAAGGCCCTGACTGAAAGCGCATATGTTTGGGAGGCCTTTCCCTCTAAGTGCAGGGCCCACAGAAGCAGGCATCACCCTCCTCCCCATTTCTCTCCCAGTCTTCCTTCTGCACTCCATGCAGCTCTCCCCGAGGCTCAAACCTCCTTCTGTGGCGTCCAGGCCAGGCCGAGGAGACTGGAGACCATGCTAGCCAGAAGGCTCCTACTCTGATAAGGGCTGAGTCACTGAGCAGCCATGGGGTCGTGTAATCTCCTCACCATTGCACATTTCATGGGCCCCTAGCTCTGCTTACAGGGTTGATTACTGAAACCTTCCCTCGGCTCCCTGGGCTGTTATCCTGTGGATGTCCTCTGAATTCCTCCCAGGAAGTTAGATAAGCGGAACACTCTACAGCTCTCTCTTAAGCTCTCTTAGGTTGGTGTCCTACCCACCTCCATTATCAGTAGTTATGTTCTTTATTGTGAGGAAGTGCCCCTAAAAAGAAAGCTCAGTCGCCTCAGACCGGTGAGGAAGGCAATCTCCCCATGGGGAAGGATGGCAGCTACCAGGTGGACCCCACTCTTCCCAAGATTTCCTTTCCTGAGGCTCCTCTTT